>NC_056737.1:1391354541-1391549541 GCF_019279795.1 Protopterus annectens | reverse complement strand
AATCTGGAATTTTAACAGGGGTGTGTAAACGGTTTATATCCACTGTATATGGGTTTCCACATTGTTTTTAGATGGATTTATATGTATGCAGTGTGTGTGTGTTATATATATATGTATATATATATATATATATATATATATATATATATTTATATATATATATATATATATATATATATATATATATATATATATTTATATATATATATATATATATATATATATACATACATATGAGTTTGGTTCTTTATGATTAAATATGTGTTTGGTTGATAGCTGTTTAGTCGACTGTTTATGATTGACTTAGCAGCTGGTCGACTGTTGTCTGACACTGAGCAGTTTCCAGGGTTGGAGGCTATGACCTTATCCTGTGTTTGTGTGATCTCAGTTTTAGTATATGTAATTAACAGGGGGATGGGGGGGGTGCTGACGGGCTTGCCCCTGCACAATTGATGCTTTAATTTATTTGTTTTTGATTTTTGATTACACTAAGGCTGTTTCTAGGAACATGTGTAGCTACCTGTCGGTGGCTGCATTTTCAATGTAAAGACAATGATGTTTAGCATGAGACTTTGGATTTATTCAGTGTTTCCTAATACATCTATATGTATATATATATATATATATATATATATATATATATACATATATATATATATATATATATATATATATATATATATATACATATATATATATACATATATATATATATATATATATATATATATATATATATATATATATATATATATATATATAGATAGATATGTTTACCAGTGTAGTACACTGATAAATATTGACCAATTTCAGGCTCAGCTAAGGTAAAATCCAAAGCATTTCACAAATAAAAATATCAGAGATGTTAGCGATAACAAAGTATTTCAGATTAGGTACATACAGAAACTGTGTATGTACATTACAGTAAACAAACATGAGTGCAATGTACAACATTTACATTATTTTCAAGGTGTATTTGCCCTCAGGAACTCTGTGAGAAGAGAAGAGAAGAGAAGAGAAGAGAAGAGAAGAGAAGAGAAGAGAAGAGAAGAGAAGAGAAGAGAAGAGAAGAGAGGAGAGGAGAGAGAGAGAGGAGAGAGGAGGAGAGAGGAGAGGAGAGAGGAGAGAGAGGAGAGAGAGAAGAGAAGAGAAGAGAAGAGAAGAGAAGAGAAGAGAAGATAAGATGATAGGAGAGGAGAGGAGAGGAGAGGAGAGGGGAGAGGAGGAGAGGAGAGGAGAGGAGAGAAGAGAAGAGAAGAGAAGAGAAGAGAAGAGAAGAGAAGAGAAGAGAAGAGAAGAGAAGAGAAGGGATAGTCTGTTAGCTGATATATAGTTTGTTGAAACAGGTGCATTTGGCTTGGATGAGGAGGTACTTTTTGAGGTGTATTCTGAGTTTGGAATAAGTTCTGATTTTCTTTAAGTTGATGAGGAGAGCTTGCCAAAGAGTCGGTGTCTGAGAAAAGAATGTGAGTGCAGTGCTGTAGAGTTTGGTTCTATGGGTAATGAGAGCTGGTGTGGCTTGTGAATATTGTCTCAGGTTGTTTGAGAATCTTTTTTTTTAATAAAGTTTTACTAAAAGGTGAGTATATATCCAGAGATTGGCTAGTTTGCAGAGCTGGGATCCTAACATTTATATATATATATATATATATATATATATATATATATATATATATATGATAAAGTATCTCTCAAACACACACACACACACACACACACACACACACACACACACACACACACACACACACACACATCATATGAATACACATTTAAAAATGTAAAGGTGTATATATTTTCACCTGTGCTTGTCTAGAAAATGCATATATGATGATAGTCTTTCTGCCAATAAAAGAGAACAGTACTCAGTCTGCTGAATATATAGACCCAATCATAGCTTATTTTTTCACTTTTTTGTTGAAAGCTCTGATCCTTAATTCATACTTAATTTAAAAACTACGACATCAGTAAATGATAAATCACCTAGAAGCTTGGCAAATCTAACACTGTTTCAACAACTATCCTGCCAAAAGTTGACAGTGAAGTATTTAAAATGTATGCACTGTTTATTTATGAACTCTCATCAATGACACTCATACTGCAAAATGCTGATTCTTTTACTTTTGCATTCATCTCTTGTGCCGTCATTGAAAGATTTTTCATTGACATAGGGTCCTCACAAAAATCACTAAAGCATCATAATGCTATGTCAAGGACACAAAACTTTAATTATTAAATCATCAGCAGATGACATAATGTCAATAAAGAGACTAAGCCTGAGTCATTTAGTTGGAAATCTTTGTCTAACCAAATACCTTTTTTAAATGACTTTTACGCAGTTGTTAACTTAGTGTCAATGTACCATTCTCTAAGAAAATTCACTTAAGAAACATGCTTTACTGTAGGCTGCAAATTAAATATTTAGCTTCTAAGGATGTTTTATCACTGCTGTTATGTTTGTTGAAAAATATTAAAACTAATATTTGCTGAATGCAGAATCTGTAGTATAGTATTTTCCTTAGTGGATATCAGGGCCTGAACAGTTTTATTACATTTATATTTTGTAGAAACATCCTGTAAAATATAAGATAACTATGCATAGCAGGTGCTGATTAGAGCAAACAGTTGAGGTGTATTATAGCCCATGTGATCCAAGTTACATTAGTGTCTCAGGTGCTAGACAGTGCTGGCAGAGGGGAAAGGACTACCTATTGTAGGGGTGAAGGGTCAGAGCCGGCTGCTGACTGTAGAAGTTATTTGAAGTAAGGAAGTGGATCTGCAGTCTGCGGGAATGAATGTGGTGCATGAAGTCATCAACTGGAAGTAGCTTCCATCAAGCAAGTACACAAGAATGTTTAGGCCAATAGTGATAGGTGGTTAGATTAATAACAAAGATAACCTTATTGCTGGGATGCTGCTAAGAGCTCAAGTACTCCTTATCTTTGCCTAAAGATGCAACCCCCCCCTTCCATATAGCTGTGGAAAAGCATCTTGGCTCTGATCGGTGAGGCTTAATGGCTGGCAAGCAAGGAGTCAAAACTCATAAAGAAAATAGAGAGCTCATGTCTCTCTTTATATAAGACATTCATCATGTGCTTTGTTGTCGTAGTTATGGATTTACTTAATTAGGAATTAGTACTGTTGTACGTGTGGGAAGCTATGAAAAGCCTTATTTATTTGTTTTTATATTTATTTATTTATGTATTTATTTACTTGCTCAGTTTCTTGTTTATTTTATTAATTGCTTTACTTATTTATTCAGTTTTTCACAGTTCATTGGTATTCAGGGGTGACTCAAGGTACTGGCTGCAGTCCCCCCCAGAAAGAAAATAAGAAAAAAAGACACTACTTTTTTATTCATTTTATTTATTTTTAATCCTTTTTTCTTAAAAAAAACAAACAACTTTACAATTACTGCACTTGTAATTCCACACATGTGCAGAGTTGCAAAACCTACAGAGGTTCCTTTAACAAAAAAAAAAAAAAGAAGAAGAAAGAAATCAACTTACTTCACTTGCTGGCCCACATAATATCTTCTCCACTCTATGGATAAAGCAAAAATACCTTAGTATAAAACTTCCTGCCTACTGCAGAAGGATGAAACATATTCAGAAATGCTGTATGAAGTAGTGAGGAGCCATTTCTATTGGCTCAGGCTGCCTCAGGTGACTGTCTCAGACTGAAAGCAGTCTGATACTGAAAGTGAAAGAAGTAATAAAATAGTGGAAAAATATAAGCACAGCAGCTATTTTTGTCTTTTAACCCTAAGTGTTCCAGCTGTCTAACATGTAGGAATGTGAGCTCTTTAAGAGTGTGTCCGTGTGTGTGTGTGTGTGTGTGTGTGTGTGTGTGTGTGTGTGTGTGTGTGTGTGTGTGTGTTTGTGTGTCTATATGTTTATAGATAGATACACACACACACACACACACACACACATATAAATATATATATATATATATATATATATATATATATATATATATATATTTATATATATATATGTATACACACACACACGCACACACACATATAAACACGTGAGGGGATACAGATGCTCTCTTTGTGAGAGGATACAGATGCTCTCTACTGTCCCTGAATTTATACAACTTCTCTGATTTTGCCCCTTTTTTGTTGCTCTATCCATCGAAAAATGTTTGGTTTTCTAGTAAATCACTGAGGATTACTGGTTATCAGTAAATTCAGATGTTATAACTTTTAATTCTTGAGACAATGAATATTTATGAAAAAAACCTTGCTCTGTTAAAGTTTAAGTGAATTATTGTTATATTTAAACATTTTCTCTGATATTAGTTCTTTGTCCCATAGGTCTATATTACCACATCGAAACTTCATTTCTCTGAATACCAAAACGTCGACACTGAAACAGCAAAATATGAAAAGTATGAATGGCCATTTCCACTAATTTTTTCACAGGGAAAAATTTGCTTAGCTAACCAACAACAAACCAAACTATCAAACCCTAATCAAGTGGGGAGCTTTGACCCCCACACCCCTGATGTGGGAGACTGTGTCCCCCACACTCCCCCTAACTAAATATACCAACTCCATGATCACTCTACACTGGAGAAAATGGCAAATTCCCGATAACAGCCAAGCACAATTTTTCCCTGAGAAAAAAATTGTGGAAGTGGCCGTTCATACTTTCGTATTTCACTGTTTACATGTTACCATTTTGGTATTTGGAGAAATGAAGTTTTGATGTGGTAATATAGACCCTTGTCCCATCATTACTGTTGGCTTTGTCCAGAAATCTTGTGCAGAAAACTTGAGAGGTATGAAGACATATCCCAGGATTCAATAAACTTCATGCATGAATAGTGCTATTCCTGTAAGGAGTGAACCATGCCCATTTCTGAATAGCCTTAATAGCAGCACACCTTGCATATTCATGAATGCACACTACTGCTAAGGCTAAGCTACAGAGTTCAGGAGGCATGTTTAAGTAGTGCCCACACAGCTAACATGCACTTTTTAAATGCATTCCAGTGTCCGTGGACACTGAAAGCAAATATAATAGTAAAACAGTGTCCATAGACACTGAAATAGATAGGAGATCATGAAATAAATGCAGGGGTATGTGACAGGTACTGTCACATACCCCCTGCATTGTCAAAGTGCCATATGGCATTTTCCAAGTGCTTTCAGTGCCCACGGACACTAGAAGCAGCTATGTAGACAGGAAGCAATGCAGGGGGTGTGTGACAGGTACTGTCACACACACCCTGCATTTTGAAAGTGCCGTGCACCCATACCCCTCAACTGTACAGGTTTTTGCAGAACGTCCAGATGTCTGCCTCGTGCCTCATATTTTTGGTGTGTTCCTGCAAATATCTTTCCCTACCTGGCAAATAGCAGAGGATTGGAGTCATTAAATAATGACAAACATCTGAGTTTAAGACTCCACATCATTCAGAAAAGTCATGCTAAAGCAAAACCTATTATTCTATCAAGTTTCCAAGTTTGTAAGACCAATATTTAAAATCTGTCCCCTTACAATTACCCTTACTGTGACTGACAAGGAGTATTGATACATGTAAATAAAGTGATTTTATTAATTTCCTTTTTTTTCATTCTAAGGTATGTTTAAGTGTAGCTGAACAGGTTTGCACATTAGGGCTCTCTGCTCAGCATTGCTTAAACATCTCATAACAGCTAAATAAAAATGTATAGCTGAAATCTCAGTGATACGATAGCATAGTGGTTAGAGTCCTGGCTTTCCATGCAGGCATTCACAGTTCAAGTACCACGACAGGCACTTTATTTTTACATGGGAAAGCATTGTTAAAATTATTTTTTTATGTTAAATAATGTAGTTAGTGATATTTGTCACCCAGGGTAGTGTAGCTGGTCCAAAATGGAAGTGTGAGTGCATATAACATATGAAATCACCCATGTATACACAAGTGTCCCATACAGTATAGTCAAACCCCAAGGTAATCTAATGAAAGCACATAGGGGGATGTCATGTAAAGTAAATCATATACACTTAATAATATGTCAGTAATGATGAATTAATTTACAATCCTGATATTTATTTTAAATGAAATCTGCATAATGCTAAGAAGTGCTCAGTTATGCTTAGCCAGTTTAAGCATTGCTTAGATGTAAATTCTAAGCAGCAGTCAGCTCAGCTCAGCTAAGTGGATTTACACACTGTTAAGCCGTGCTCAGCATTTACCCCTTTAAGCACTGCTCAACTCAGTTTAGTGGATTTGTGCACCACTTAGCTGAGCTTAGCATTTTCAAAATGGCCGAATGACAGCAAAGGGTGGGAATATGGCCTTATTTAGACCATTCAGCTGGTAATACAGCCAGAACCTGTTGTAGTTTGATCTGTGCAGGAACTATGTCAGGTGTTGGAGAGGGCTCGCACTTTCAGGTGCAGTACTGGGGCATTTTGGAGTTCAGAGTCATGGCTGGGCTCCTTGTATCAAACCATGATGACAGACTGCTGCAGGGCCAGTACCGGGGCTCACAGTATAAAGTGGAGGCCTGAGACCATCTGGCACATGACCTTACCAGTGCTACTTGTATCCCCTGAACTGGTGAGCAGGTATGGCATCACTATGCTGACCTAAAGCAGAGGAAGGGGGTGCCCCTTGGCCTAATGGATCCTAGATTCTCAGGACAACCATGCTCCAGCAGTTTGTAAGTATCACCGATATAGGTGTACCAGATTCTAGCCTGAGTATGCGATAGACAAGTATGCATAACATTTGTTTCTCTCCCCTACAGCTGCAGCGGAGAGGGATAGTAACATTGAGGCTCATGTAGACAGACTAACATGGATGCACTGACAGGCTGGTGAGTACAGATCTATCTTGCAGTATATAGTAGCATAAAGTAGAAGGAGTGTATTGTTTACTGCCAGTAGGTATAGTGCGTACTGTGTCTAATGAATAAATGATGTTTGTCACACTAATAGTGATCCACAGGATAGCCATTAATAAAAGTGTCATTTCACTGTAATAAAGATGTATACCACAAACTGTTGTGTTTACTCTGGTATGTTGTTGTAGAAATAAAATGTGTACAGGTTCTTCATAACAAATATGGCTTTGACAGCATGAATTAACTGAGGCTGTTCTGAGAACCAGCTAATATGCAAAACAGTAGAATGTGGAGCTGTAAAACAAGATATAAAAGAAATATGATATATTGTATGCACTAAGTTCTGAACCCTGAATAGTAATGTCTACAGTATTATAGTGTGTCCCCTGCAGCATTGCATTCTTGTGTTAACCTTTGCTTTCCAGATTGTATTATTTCAAAGGATTAATACACAGTACTGCCATGCATGAATGTCAGGATTGCAAGGCCAGACTTTCTAACCCAGAGAGTATTAAGCAGAAATCAGTCAGTCAAGAAACATCAGTTTCCCATTAGCTCAGTGTGATGAAAAATAGCCCTGTTGTTCATTTTAGCACACCCAGACATAGTTTGAATCCAGGGAGTGGTACTGAGATGTGTGCATATATACACTAAAGAAATCCTGAATATTTGTAGAAACAGAAAGTGTTAACAGATATTTTCTCCACAGGTCTTACAGGTAAAGAAATGTGTGTAGTAGCTGTATGAAGGGTATACTAATACACTGTGTACAACTGTTCCACTGTCCAAACACATATGCCTGCAAATAACAGCAGGATAAGTACATACACCATGCACTCTACTCGATACATGCCCCTTAAGTGTCACACTGTCATGGCTAGTGGTCACCGCTGCCAATAACCTTGGACACAGATAGGAATCCAGGGAAGATGCCAGTAGCAGACTCACACAACATCAGTGCGGGGTACCCCTTCTCTGTCAAGTATGTAACCCTGACATGTACAAGCCCCCCTCCAGTAATGTAGCCATTGTTCTCCAAGTCTGCCCCATACCATTACAGGTTGACAGTTTAATGGGTACATATGTGCTACAGAAGCTATGGGCCATAGGTAGATGTAATGTGAGGGCAGACCTGTAGAGTATATAGCAGTCCTGTTGTGAAAAATATACATTTGTTAATGGACTTTTTTTTCTCTCCCCCCATCCCTCATCTGCATCAATAATTATTATTCCTATACTACGGGTATGTTGTTCTCAAAACCTATTGTTGAGACATGTGTTCTATTATTGTTCATATATTTAATTTGTTGCATATTAATATAACCAGATCAAAAGGAACTGCCAAAAATACTAAAAACTCTACTCAGAAGTCAGCAGATAAATGGATGGAAGCACTCGCCACTCCAGAGGTCAGCAGATAAACGGATGGAAGCACTCGCCACTCCAGAGGATAAACGGATGGAAGCACTCAATATTCTGGTGTTGTGGACTGGTATATTCTGGTGTCGTGGACTGGTCTCTGGAGTGGCGAGTGCTTCCATCCGTTTATCTGCTGACTTCTGAGTAGAGTTTTTTGCATATTAATATACCATGTTCAAATACTATTATTGGTGGTCTGTTGCCATGAATGTAACTTACATGCTGTTAAAGTGCTTACTGTTACACCATTTATGCATGTGTTCTGTTTGCTATGCAACTGTTTCAAATTTGTTTGTTTGGGTAATTGGAACACCCATGCATGCTGTCATAACTAATTTTGAAATGTTCTGTTCATGACTAACCACTATATCTTGGATAACCTCAACACCATAGCATATTTGGGAAGACAGATCCCGGTGGATCTGCCTGTCCCACCTCATCTGGCCATGGCACCTCTCCCCAGCACATCTGGAACCCAACCTAGAACTTCTATGTCTGCTGGTCCTGCACCACCTTTGGGAGGAACCACCTCAGGGGACAGGGGCTGTCCACCCTAGGTCCGAGCGCAGAGAGGAGCCAGTCACCCACCTCAAGTTCCAGGGTATGGTGTGCAGCATTATCTGCTCCAAGTTGGGTGGATGGTTGCACCAGATGGAGGGCCGCCTGGTGCACCTGGAGGGGCAGGCTGCCTCTGTTGTCCAGCCCCCTGCACAGTCACCTTTGGGACCATGAAGGTACAGTGGTCACTGCCTATGGGTGGGGACCTCAGTCCCACTGATTCCCAACCACCCTCTGCGTCCAAAGTGATTACCCCCCTCATGTGTCATATACACCACCCCTGTCTGCTGTCATGTTCTGTCTTTTCTGTCTATGAACGCAACCTATCCTACCCGACCTATCTCCCCAAACATACCGGCAGCCATTCCTCAACATCCAACTCTCACCTTAATTAAAAACAAAAGAACATCTGTCCCACAAAAAAATCATTGCCCCATACATAGCTCTACATTTTGCCCCCATGTCCAGTGACATAAATCAATCAACACTGAAATTATTCTGCAAATGTATGTTACTAACACCCCTCACTGTGGGGTGTGAGGCTGTAAATCCCACATTTTCCACATCAGTTACAGCTGTTGCTGCAGTAGAAATGTGCAGCTATGGTCCTTTCCTACATCTGTCCTGCACATCCCTAGCTGGTTTTCCTAATATTTTACCCCCTGCCTGCCTCCATTTAACCACTTTCCTATCACCCTTTTTTTCTTTTTTTAATTAAAATTAGCATGGGTGTAAGCGGGAGTAAGCAGTGCTAAGCTAAACTAAGAGGACTTAACCGTCTGTTAGCATCACTTAGCTTCAAGCAAAACCACACAAACCCACTTGCAACTGCTTGAAAATTCTTTAATCAGTCTGTCTCTATCAGCCCTTGTTCTTCCCATCAACAAAATAACCAGCTATGCCAAGTCTCAAACCCAAGACCCTGTGCACTAAAACCATAACAATGTACAACTAGATCATCTGAGCTTTGACAGCTTGCACTGCTTTTACAAGCATATCATGCATTATGGTCATTTAGCATTAAGGAAAAAAAAAAGTCATCATTAACCCAGGACTGTGTGCACTACAATCACAGCAACATACCTCTAGATCATCCGAGCTGTAGGATTTTGTAATGCTTTTGCAAACATATCATGCACAACAGTCATTTAACATAAAGGAAAAATACATATCTGTAGTACTCTTATATACATATAAATGTATATATAAATACAGATATATATGTATATATATATATATATATATATATATATATATATATATATATATATATATATCACAAACACACACACACACACACACACACACACATATATATATATATATATATATATATATATATATATATATATATATATAGTTCCCCTTTATAATCTCGAAATACTTAAATGTCGAATTTCAGTATCCCGAGACCATAAAGGTGAATTTTTAAAATAGTGAAAGTGCATAATTGCGAATTTGAATGTCTTGAATTCACAGTTATGGCTTTACGCTACATTATGTGCGGAGTTTTGTGTGGATAGTGTCAGGTGTAGTGTATGGATTTAGGTGTGATTTAAGCTGAGTGTTTTGTAAGGGTTTTGGGTGGGAGTTTGGATGAATTTAAATGTGTTTGTAAGTTGTATGTGTGGGTTAGGGTAGGTAGGTGAAAGTATGAGTGTGTAAGTGTTGGATATGTTTGTGTTTGTATGTGTGTGTGTGTGTGTGTGTGTGTGTGTGTGTGTGTGTGTGTGTTTGTGTGAGAGAGGGACTGTAGAATGTCTGGCTGTGAGTTTGCTGTCTTTTTCTGTTTGTGCGATTTCGTAGTTAGTATATATAAGTAGGAAGGTGTGGGGTGCACAGCTCCTCACATGGGGGTGCAGGGGGGCTTGAGCCCCTGCTTATATGCAGTGTAGGTGTTTTTATTTGTGTTATTGTGTTTGTGAATGTTTTGTAGTTTGATCTGTTGTAGTGTGGGTAGGATGGTTATTTGTTGTTTGGTGTATGGAGTGTTAATGTTCACGATTTTGTGTTTCGTGGTTTTGGGATTTTGAGCATTCGCCTTTATGGTTTCGAGATACTGAAATTTGAAATTTCAGTGTTTTGAGATTATAAAGGGTTACTAAATATATATATATATATATATATATATATATATATATATACATATCTATACTCAACCTGGTCTATATTAGATAAACAAAAGTTTATCTAACCGCGCACTTACATGAACGAAAATCAAGAAACTCGAAACTGCAATTGTGGGGGGCTGCGCTCCCCACCCCATCCCTGCTAAATATATATTCCAACTCTAAGATCGCACTACAGTGAGGAAAGTTCAAATATTCCCATCTTCACTGCACCGCGATTTCACAATTGCGGTTTCAAGTTCTGCAATTTTTGCTCATGTGAGTGTTTGATTAGATAAACTTTTGTTTATCTAATATAGACCTTACTCAACCTCTTACTGCAAGATATCTGCAAAAAGCCTGACCAAGTGGGGGATAACGGGAAAACAATAGTAACATATTTGAAATATGGCTGTTATACACTTAGAAGTCTGCTAGGGTGGCATGGTTTGTTTTAACATATATTTTCTGCTAGATTCCAGGTCTGAAACAAATATTGTCATCATTTACTGATGCCAATGCTCACATCATCCCAGTGATTTGTCAGAAACTCACAACTGTTAGGGGAACAGACCACACATATGAGCCATGCATCTGGACAGTGTTTAGACATCTGGACAGTGGAGAGGTATGACTGCAGTCATGTAACAGAAGAGAAAAAAAACTGAGAGCTGCCAACCATTTCATCCAGCACCTTCTGAACTACAGTCAGACCAATGCAACACTACCCCAAATCAGCTCTGGGGAATTGCCCATGCATTTGCAAATATATCATTCACTACAGGGATGTAACTGTAGAGAAAAGCAGACAACGGTGAGAAATTGTCCACCTACAACCATTTGCACCACAGTCACAGCAACATACCAGTATCCCAATTGAACTCTAAAGTATAATTACTGTTTGAACAAACATATCCTGATTACCAGTCACACACTACACCAACATATACTGCCCCAAGTCACAGTCTACTGGGAATCCTGAAGGCTACAGGACATTTCTCAGTCTGTCCCTACAAACATATGCACCTGATAGACCACCAACAACTGTAGCAACATGCAAAGTCAGATAGAAAAGTAACTATGACACTCACATCTGCCACTCTTTCTACTCAGCCCAACAAACATTTACACACTACACTGCTATGCAATCTTGACAGTCTGTTAACAATGGTCAGACATGCATAACTCACAAATGTACAGATTTCCACAGAATGTCCAGGGTGTGGGACCATATTTATGGCTGCTGCTGCATACCACTTCTGGGAGTCTGCTAAGTCACTAGGATAATATCAGGATTGAATTCACTAAATCATGATATACCATACTTGTGAACCTCTTACTGCAAGACATCTGGACAAAGCCTGACATACTTGGGGGACAGGGAGCTGAAAAGAGGGACATATCTCACATAATGGTGTTACAAACTGAAAGAGTTGCTGTTGTTACACGGTTTATTGTAACATAACATCCCTGAAGGACATGATGTCTGAAACACAAATGGATGTCAACATTTACTGACTTCAATCCTCACATTACCCTACCAATTTCTCAAAAACAGAAGTTGCCTGAGGAACAGACCAAATAAAAGAGGCAAACCTGTTAGCATTCCGCGGACATCTGGACACTTGAGAGGAATGTCAGAGACATATCAGGGTCAGACGTCAAGACACACAGAAAGTGCATGTCCAGACAAACCCTATTAATCTAGCAATCTTCTATGTGTATAACAGCAATACTTATTTACAATCTGCACCCAATGCTGGACCTTTGTCCCCCATTTTGTTGGGCTGTCTCCACATTTCTTGTTCTGAGACGTATTTCCACCTACCTTATGTGAATCTGTGGCCCCCACACCTCCAGAATGTCCTCCTTACAGGCAAGGAAAAGGGGCAAGGCCCACATGAAGGATCTAATTATACCACTGTGGTACTATGGCATTGGCTAATGGAAAGACAACACAGCTGCTTTGGATGCAAGTAGCATGTGGGAGACATGAATTGGTGCACAGGTCATCACCTGCTCATGAGCATTACCTACAAAATGCAAGCTGCTGTCTACGCAAAACAGGTCTGAACCCATCTACACAAAGACAGACTGCAACTATACAAACCTAAACATTTGCATTATTCTGAGGAAACTCTTTAGCACTATAACAGGTATGTCAATCAATTAACTATGTAATGGAATGCAGAAGGAAGGATGCAATAATGTGAAATAGGAAGTTAAACACTAGGGTTGCAACAAGACTTGCTGGGCTCACATGTTGCTGTCTGGCACCTACGGCCATTCCTGCTGGTCCTGTCTGCAGTGACATAGATCACAGCTCTGGCCCCTGAGCCACCACAGCAAAGGTCAGCTCATGAATGACCACTACTGGAGTGTCTGTTGTCCAATACTGACTGTGACACTGCTAGGCCAGGTACCTGAGATGTTGTAAATATTCATATGTCACCTGTGAATGCTACCATGATGCATATGCTTGTCTTACAAATGTAAAAGACTTATATGGGGTATGTGCATAGTAAACAACTGGTGCAGAAGTGTGTGTTGAACTGTATGTTATATACTGAACTCATACCTTTTAACTGTCCAGAGTGTTGCAGACTGACCACATGTTTGCCTCACATTTGTAGACAATGCCTCATACAATTGTGTATTTCTGGCAAATCACTGGCAACCCAGTAAAGACTGAAGTCATAACATAATAGCATACATTTTAATGTCAGATGTCATATCCTATGGAGTATTCCTGTGAATACAAAACCATCTCAGTGTGTTACAGCTAGATTTATAAAGTGTCACTATCTTCCGGCCTTTCTGCATATCCATAAGACAAACTCCACTCACGCAACATGCACTCAAGGCCCTCACCTGGTCTGTGACATGTACAGTACTTTTTGGCAGGAAAGTGTAGTGTCCCACACAATACACTGTCTGTATAATACACTCCCTCCCCATGTCTAGCAGAGTACATGTATATCCCACTTGAAGAAGAAGATGGATGACTGCATGGGAAATGGAAAAGACACCCCTAGGATCCTGCATGTGTCCCAGCTGGACAGGGGAAACAGGTGCTGGCTTTGAAGGGACATGTGCAGAAGTCTGGGCTAGGCTTATGAGGGCATCCATGCCAATAGCCTGGTATCATCTGATGAAGCTATGCACCTAGTACTTTACATGTTTCCTGTATGTATTGCAGACTGTCCTGCAATGTTGTCTGAAATGAATCCCTGTGAGTCTGAAGTTTTTAATTTCTTCACATTTTTTGGGTTTCTAATACCATGACGGGAATGGACCCCACTCCTAAGTCAAAGAACGATTAAAGTTCATGAAATTAGTATTGTTTCACTCTTTGATGTTAGCCGAAAGTACTCTTCGCAGCACCCGCAATGTGCCCAGTAATGACTTCTTCTGCAATTCGTACGGTGTTACATGAATTGGTAACATAAGTAAATACAATTGTAAATTCTTTTTTATAAGACCAGTTGCTCCTTCTACTAATGGTACTGTCTGGGTATTTTCCTTCCACATGGCTCTCGTTTCTGCCTGCAGATCGAGGTATTTTATGACTTTGTGTCTCTCTGTATGCAAGACACTGTAGTCACTAGGTGTGGTGATTTCAATGATCAATGCTACTTTTGTCTTCTTTTCTTGGGCCATTATATCCAGTTTCTAGCATCTACCTTTTGGACTGTTGGTATTGGGTGATCCCATGTGATGTAAACTTCATCATTTTCTATGATTCTCTGTGGCTCATGTTTCCAGTGTTTTTCAGCCACTTTGATACCATAATGTTTGTACAATCTCCTGTGTAACAATCTCGCCACATTATTATGCCTTTCAGTATACAGTCCTTCTGCCATTAGAGAGTTGCAACCAGCAATAAGGTGTGTGACTGTTTCCAATTCAGTTCCACAAAACCTAATATGTCTGTTTCTCCCACATGTTCAATGGACTTAGTAAACCACCGTGTATGCAACCCACTGTCTTGGGCTACCAATATTAACCTTTCATTTCTTGATGTAAATTCACCTCTCCTTAACCATTCCTGTGTTTGTTCTTGATCAACATGAGGCTCTTCCAGAAGTTTTCTATACTTGCAACTATATTTATGTTTTTTTCTACATTTCTTGCCTTCTCTCCTGGTCCTTCACCTTATATTCTTTCTTTTGTTTTTTAGCACATTCAGTTGCTGCCTGGTTTTTATCCACTTCTGGTTTGATTTCCATTCCTGCTTGACGTAGGTATGCTTCTGAGAAATTAAGCAGAGATGTCATCTTAGATTTATTCTCCTCATGTTTCAAAACTTTCACCACATTTGGATCTTATGAGGTCAGTAGATATGTGTGAAGTCCCACAATTGCAGATCTATACATGTAATCAATTACAAGGAGGCCCATCCCTCCTTCAGAATGGGGAATATATAATCTTGGTATACACTGAGTTTTATAAATCATTTGGTGAGCATGAAGCATCCTTTTTGTTTTAATATCCAGTGTATCCAACACTTTTTGGGGTCAGTCAATCACACCAAAACTATAAGTTAGGACAGGAAGAGCAAATTGATTTATAGCTTGAATCTTGCTCCTAGGTGTCAATTCTGTTTTCAGGATTAATTTAAGTCTTCTAAAGTACTCCTTACTAAGCTTTATTCACATTTGTCCATGTTTTATTGCTGATCCTTCCTCAGTTCCCAAGTATTTATACACCCTGTCTTGCTCAAGTTCTTTTATATCACATTCTTGTCCCAAACTGATGTTTTCCTGGTGCTGCGATTTTCCTTTTTTAAAGGTTGCTTTTGCACATTTATCAAGACCAAATGACATTCCAATATCATCTGAAAAAGTTTTGACAACCTTCAGCTGTGCTTTCAGTTCCTCATCTAATGAGCTATATAATTTTAAATCATCGACAAAAAGAAGATGAGAAGTCATTAGACTTTGTTGTTTTCTAGAAGCCAAATTATAGCCATGACCTAAGCTGTTAAGTAAAGAGCTTAATGGATTAATGGCAAGGTAAAATAGCAACGGTGACAGGGAGTCACCCTGGAATATCCCCCTTTATATTTTTATCTCTAGGATCCTTTATCATGGCTTAATTGCAAAATGGTCTGCCACTGTTTCATGGTTACTGTAATGTAATCAATCAGTGTAGGATGTACCTTATACATTTTTAAGCACTCTTGTATCCATGAATGTGGGATACTATCAAATGCTTTTTATAGTCAATCCATGCCATACTTAGATACTTCCCTTTCTTACAGTTCTCCACTATAACTTTAACAACAAATGATCCTTTATTCCATATGACTTTCTTTTATTGCCCTTTTGTTCTACTGCCATAATTGAGTTTTCTTCTAAATGACTATAAGCTCTGTTGGCATCAATCCCCGTGTATAGTTTATACGTCATCGGAAGACAAGTTATTGGTCTATAATTTTTAGGGTAGCCTGCAGGTTCACTCTTAAGTGAGAGGATTGTTTTTCCTGTTGTTAACCAGTGTGGTGTCTGTTCGGGGTGTGCATATAAATAGTTCTTACTCATGGCTAGATGCTCGTGTAAAGAAGTTAATACTTCTGAACTGTGTAGGTACTGCAGTGATAGAGTATTCTCTTGTTCCTTCATTAGTTATTATCACAGATCATTACATATTGTCATTGTGTCTGGTCTGGATAGCAGTATGTCAACTCTTACAGTACTTGCATATACACTTGGTGACACTGTATAGCTCACTCCAATAGCCTTGGTCTTGGTCACACTTACCATTCTGCTAATAGGCCCATCACACAGTAGGATTTATCACCCCTTGTTGAGGGCCTTACAGTAGCTGTGAAAGAGATGTATTGTGTCAGGTAGAACTACAGTAAGGTCTGGCCTGAAGGGCCCATATATGGCAAAGCTGTGCCAGACTTCACCAGGAGTGAGTGTGTGTGTGTGTGTGTGTGTGTGTGTGTGTGTGTGTGTGTGTGTGTGTGTGTGTGTGTGTGTGTGTGTGTGTGTGTGTGTGTCTATATACCAGCAAACATAATACTACAGGCTATTAATTTACATATGTTGTCTTCCCCTCGCAGGTGAACATGGGGGTTGGTGTCTCTCTCCCTCACAACCTGATGACAGTGTCTTACCAGACTCTCAAGATGATGGTGGTCATATTGAGTCACAGGTGGGGTTGTCAGGGCCTGAAACTGTGGTATTGGCTGGTATCCCACCTTCATCCACAATGTCCCCACACAGAATCAGTATGCCCACACATACCCAGTCCCCAGCAGCCACAGATAATGGACAGTTGGAGGGCGGTGGCATGGAACAAGCTAGTGTGTTGACTATGGCAAGTGTGAGTGTAGACACTAGCCATAGCCAGAGGGCAGTTGAGGTCACACACAGGCAGATGGACAGCAGTGCTCAACAAAGGACTGCTGCCCATCACGCCCCTGTCACAGGTGCCACATTAGGTGTCACCGGACACATGTTATGGTCTGTCATGGAGGCACAGGTGCATACTGAACTCAACAACAGACAGATGTTCAGGGTCATTAATGCAGCACTTCCTGCCACATGTGATGACCTCCACTGCATTTGTGATCCCATACATGATTTTGCTGATGTCATGGATAGATGGGGTGAGACGTTGTCACTGCTAGACCAAGCATTGTCTGTGCTTGAGCATGTGGTGTGATTGGGGCATTGAGCAGGTAGATGTGGGTCAGCAACATGATCAGCTGAGAGCACACGTGGCCATGCACATTCACAGTACTGTAGTGCCATTACCACTAACACTATCGAATGGAAGGTGCTGTCCACACCACCCCAGAGCAGGCCATAGGCATGTGGTCCTGGCCAGTACCATCAGGGATGCAGATCTAGCAGACAGCATTCACAACTGGGGAGTAGTACTGCATCTATCCTTGGGCTGGTGGTGCCAGTGAGAGTCCTGGCAGGACCAATTCCCATGTCCTTGCCAGGAGACAGTGAACCATACATCCTGCCATGTATGGTCCATGGCTGTCCAACATAGCCCTGTGTCAGGCATCTACATGTCCTGATTGTGTGCAGACAAACACTCACACATCTCTATCACAGGCCAGCCACCACCAGACATGCACAGTTCCTCTGCAGCGCACACTTGAACACCACCCCTTCAGAGACACACACAGACACACACAGACACACACACACACACACACACACACACACACACACACACACACACACACACACACACACACACACACACACACACACACACACACACACACACACACACACACACACACACACATATCAACCATATGGCCCAGCTTAGGCCTCTGGCAATCCCACACCATACCTTGTGCATGTGATGCTTCTTGTGCCACAACCCTGTTATCCATACCATCCATGCAGGGACATGCTCATATGCATCTGATGCATAGGATGAATATAGTACAGTGTAGTAATGTAATGCTGTGTAAGGTGTTATCTGCTGGCAATAGTTATAGGCAGACATCGAGGTGTATGTACCTTGTTAGCCATGATACATTATTGCTGTTAGTACTTCTGACTGACTGTAGTGTCATGTACTATATTCTGTTTGTGCTGCAGGTGTCTGTGTGTCTGCAGGCTGTGGGCCTTGCCAACAGTAGCAATGATGAGTATGGAGGAGTGAAAACACAGTGACCTTTTCATAGCCAAGGTACAGCTGTATATGTAAATGTTACTAGGTGTGTTTACATGCAACAGTGTGTGAGGGATAATTGAAACAGACAGTGTGACCTTGCATACATACCCTTGACACAGCCAACTAGCCTTCATACATGTCACCTGAGTGTTCTGTAGGACTGCAGGCTCGCACATACAGAGGAGATTACTTGAGTACTAGTACTGGGTCCCTCACAAGCTTAGCCATCACTTTAACTGCAACAGATTTGCCTATCAGCACCTTTTGCCCATGCCATTTCTGTCCCATCCACTCAACCTTCATGCAGGTGATGAGGGTATGCCTGGTACTGTGTATGACAGGTGTGAGGTATGTATTCCTGACACAGGTCAGGCTGTGCTAGTCTAACCTGACAATCACCAGCATGTGTGTCTGCTAACTCATATGCATGCCTGGCCTGCCGTGCTGGTAGTGCACACAGAGTCATGGTCTTGTACATGGGGCAGCTGTTGAAGGGCTGAACACAGCCCCTACATGCAGAGTCTTACAAACGATACCACTAGATACATAACACAGATACCACAGAGGTAATGTAGTGTTGCACTGTCTGCTACTACTATTCAAGCAGGTGACAATTGCAGGGACTGTTAGGATTGCCAATGGTGGGTTCAGAGACCTATAACATAGTAGAACCATCTGACGCACACACACACACACACACACACACATACACACACACACACACACACACACACACACACACACACACACACACACACACACACACACACACACACTGCTGAGTTTAGAACCCCTACCTATCTAGTTTATGTACTATAGTGTTACGCGGTTATCACATGCACCACAGAGCTTATAAGGTTTAACAGTGTCCCAAGGTACATCTAAGGTGCATTACATCAAGAGCCCTTGTAAAGTATGGCAATGGGAAATGTACTGGGTGGGAAGGGCATCAAAATACATTACACTACAAACATACACACTTGCAAACACGTTCACATACAAACTCATTTGCCAGAACTGAGAATAGAACCCCTGCATATCTAGTTATTTGGACAATACTGTTACATAGTTATTGCATACACCACAGAGCTTATAGGGCTGAAGGCTGTCCAAAGGTACTTCTGAGGGGAATGACATCAGCAGGACTGTTAAAGTAGGGCACTAGGAAGTATAGTGGTAGGGAAGGGCCTATAACTGTTTCACATACACTTACATTTGCCAGGACTGGGATTAGAACCCCTACCTGCCTATCTCATTATTTGCACTATAGTGTTACACAGTTATCACACATGCTACAGAACTTATAAGACTGAGAGCTGTCCAAAGGTACTTCTAAGGTGAATGGCATCAACAGGACTGCTAAAGTAGGGCACTGAGAAGTGTTGTGGGTGGGACAGTCCTCAAAATACTTCATCCTGGAAACATACACACTCATACACATTTGCTGGAACTGAGAAAAGAACCCCTGCCTATCTAGTTATTTTTACATAGTTACTGCATGCACCATGGAGCTTATATGGTTGTGGTTGTCCAAAGGTACTTCTAAGGTGCATGACATCAGCAGGACTGCTAAAGTAGGGCACTGGGAAGCGTACTGGGTGGGAATGGCCTAAAACTGTTTCACCTACAAACAAACAAATGCATACACACACTTGCCAAGACTGAGATTAGAACCCCTACCTATCTGTACTCTAGTGTTATCGCATGCACTACAGAGCTTACAGGGCTGACAGGTGACCAATGGTACTTCTAAGGTGAATGACATCAGCAAATCTTGTGAAATAGGGGAATGGGAATTGTATTGAGTAGTAACAGCCTCTTAATAATTAAACCTACAGACACACACACACACACACACACACACACACACACACACACACACACACAAAGGCTGGTGATGTGATGTTATAACCCCCACCTCAGGACAATTACACAATGGAGCTCACCTTCATGCTGGCATGTGCAGCTGGTCACGACTGGTATGCCATGCTCTGCAGCAGGAAACCACTTGATGCCATTCAGAGTATCCTTGTGTATGGCTCACTGTGTGTGTGTGTGTGTGTGTGTGTGTGTGTGTGTGTGTGTGTGTCTCCCTGTCTCTCTCTCTCTCTTTATCACTGTCTGTCTCTCTCTTCTTCACATTTATGTGTGTTCATGCTGAACATATTGTCCTATGTTGCTCATATATATGTCTGTGTATCACATGCAACAGATGCAGATATATCACATATGGGCCACCTACAGCTATTTGTGGGTAATCCTGTCTGATGGGTGTGTATAGGGACAGGTAAGGTGTACATAGCTGTCTGTATGCAAAGACATATATGCAAAATACAGTTATGTACTCCGATGTGGGTTCCGACATGGGCTGTGATTCTCTAAGTGTAGGACCATGCCCAGGATGACCTTCTATAGTAAGAGTGGGACTCCAGTCCAGAGATAGTTGCACTCTGGTCCGGGGTTTGGTGTTCTACAGCCATACCTCTCAACAGTAAAGAGGAAGATGCTAGGGGTACAGGGTTTGTTTTTGCAGACATTTTCTGACATATCTGAAGTCTGACACTGGAATGTCATTACCTAATGACAGACATCTTCAGATTATCACAGAGATTTACTAGAGGAATACAAGATGTATGATGCACATACCAGTATTATGAACCCAACTATAGACATTCTTGCCCAAAAAGGCCATTTGAGAGGTGTGGCTTCAGCCGGTTGACTAATGAAGCTGTGTAAACAGCCCTGCAGCTTGGTGATATACTTGCTGGGTTTTCTGCTTGTGTGGTATTCTTCTTACCTGAAAAGTCATATCCTGGTCCATACCTCTCAAGTGTACATTGGTTGGCAGATTGTCCAGGGGTTTGTTTAGAAGTTTCGTCCACTGTACATAAACTTGTATTTTTATGAAAAGTTAGTTGCAAATAATTAAAGATTGATGTTGCAAACTAATGACAGACATTAGTGTTTCAGACTTCATAACTTTCAGGCAATGCCTACTAATGCAAAACCTATTATTCTACCAACTTTCTCAGTTTGTAAGAACAATATTTACACCACGTGCCTATCATTGGGCCTTTGTCCCACTTTTATTTATGACCTTGTCCAGATGTATTGCTGTCAGAGATTGAGAGGTATGAGTATGGGTACAGACTTCATTGTACTATGCAGAAATGTTCATAATATGTATAGTATATTCCACATAGCACTGTGTGACTTCCAGGAATGTCAGTGGCAGAGCAGTACAGAGTAATGTGGTGGACCACTGAGAGACAGTTGTGTATAGGTTGATAGGTCGATATGACATTAGTAGGGTATTGGCCCTGAAGTCCTTATAACCTACGCAGATGGAAGTGTAGTACATGTTAGGCAATGTCAGCACACAGAGCACCTGTCCATCAGCGACACAGGTGGAATCACAGGACTGTATTTTGTGTTTCCCATGCACTTATACAGGGAGACATCACTAGGGGTACTCAGGCATTTGACTTGATGTGGACAGGGAGTGTATTCCACAGATGTGGGAGTGTGTGGAACATGTATCTGTCACACCAACAAGCTGTACTGATATCACAGACCAGGTTGATGCTGCACCTACAGATTGATTGAGTGGGCCCTAACTGCCAGATATGCAATACTCCCATCAAGGCAGATTCTGGATTGCTTTGTATGCCAGACAGAGATCACCTCAGCAGAGTCATAGGTTCATAGGTTCATAGATTAGTACTAGGCTAACTGCCCTTGCGAGCCATTTTAAGCCTAGCCAATTATCCCTTGTGAGACTCAAACCCTGTACCTTGTGTTTGTAAGGCAAACACCTTAACCATTAGGCCACCCTCCCAACCCCTGTATGGAATGGGTTAGAGGGACAGTGCTGTTAGCCTATCTGTGTTGGGCAGGTGTTTGGGATTTGGGGTAAGGCTTTAGTGTTTACAAGACCATGGTGTGTGGAGTCTGCATGGTCTGTGCTGTATACATTTGTGGAGTTCTCATGTATTTTTGCCTCTGAGGTGTCCTTTGTTTGGGTTTTTATTTTGTTGCAGACCTCCACTTACATGGGTGTGTGTTGTGTATTTGCAGGTGACGTTTACTGACACGTGGCACCTATGTTACTGCACAATTTGTTCTGGTGTGCACATTCTCCATTTGTCTGGCTAGTGGTTCCTCTTCCCCTTATGTGTGTCTCTTTGTCCTTCATTAGTCCAGTCACAGGCTTTGCTCACAGTAGCTGCTGTTATGTATTTGTAATTCTGATGTGAGTGGGGTAAGTGCCGTAACATCACACACAAGGTTTTGGACTTCACACCTCTGAATGCACCTATTTGGCAAGTTGTCCATCATTGCACCACTACATTTGCTGTGTCCTCAGATGGTTTGTGTTGCTATATGTTATTATGAGGCTACATGTTGGTCTACCTGTCAAACCATCACAGATTGACATCTGGACAGGACCATATATGACAGTCGGACAAAGGCATGGGGACAGGGTGTTACTACTGTTCTGCCAAACATAGACAGTTGAGAGACCAGTTTGATATTTGCTTGCTTTCTCTTATGGGTATGACATCTGCTTCCCCACTGTCTGCCACTGATGTTTTGGCAAGCCCGTTTCTTGTTTTGCAAATATTTGGCAGGAAAATGCAATGTTATGACAAGCAGAAGAGATATACAAGGCGTACTCGTGCTCCTTATGTGACAACCTGTCATTCCTGGTGTATAGATGTTGACCAGTGACATGTTATCAGTGCTGACACAGTAAGATGGCAGCCTTTTATGACCTGGCAATACACTGACCATCAGGTACCTGCTGTCCTACAAGGCACCATACCTCCTGACTATTTAGAGCCAGACATCTGGACAAAGCCATATGTAATTTGGGGACAATGGCCTCCATATAGGAACCATTGTTAACTAGTGGCCTTACAAACATAGGAAGGTGATACAATAACAGGTTTTGCATTAGCATGCAATTTACTAAAGGATATGAAGTCTGAAGCTACAATCTGCCATTATTTTCTGACTTCAGTCTTTTGTGATTTGCCAGTGATTTACCAGACAACCACGATTTCATGGTAAAGAGAATATAAATATGATGCAAACCTCTGGACATTCTGCAAAATGTATGTACAATTCAGGGGTATGCTAGGCACCATGTAGGTTACTCTGAGCTGTGTACTGTCCATATGTGTGGCCCCCCCTGTCGCTGATCTGTCCAGCTTTCCTGCAGCAACAGATATTAACATTTGGACAGTGTGTACAACTCCTACCATAGCTGTATCTGACATGCAGAATAGTTGGCACTGCAGTTCTTGGAACATGGACCCTGTCAACCACAGTACTGCACCTAGGCCACTAAGACACAACAGCCAGGAGTTAGTGCAGGTCACATGCTGACAGTATTGACCACACATATACATAGCTCATTGAACCCTGCATATTGTGGACATGCAAAAAGTTATCATGTTGATTGGAACAGCCCTGGGAATGTGTGCTCTGCTGCTTATACCCTACAAAATGACTGTTACTACATTTCTATGGGAATATGTGTGTGTGGGGGGGGGGGGGTCACACCTGTCAGCTGTCCACATTTGCACAGACTGTACTGATGTTCCCTTTACATTTTGGTTTCATTTAGCATAGTATGATGCCTGTCTCGGAGACTACAGGCATATCACTAAAGACCACAGGTTAGACTGTAGTGGCAGACATTTGGGTTTCATACCTCTTACCCTTCAGAGCCTTACTGCAACTGCAAGACCTGTTGTGATATCACTGTGTAGGTCTGTATGGGAATATTTCATCATTGTCCCCATTTGTTTTCCTTTGCCAGACATTTTTATGGTTTTCTATGGCTTACTTGCTGGGTTAGGCTGAGCGGTGAGTATGGGACCCCCACATTGACATCCATGCATGTGACCTATGACTCCCAGTTTGTTAGCCCCCCACATATACTGCACTGGGAATTGTCACCTAGAGGACTACTACATTCTCTGGGGAAGCCAGTATTGGGCAGACATTTCCTGTTGTCCCACATAGCTATCGGTTGTCTGCTGCTATCCCAGTAGGCCACCCATTCCCTTGCATGCATGCAGCAATAACATAGCTATGCTACCACAAAATATTACTCCATTCATTTCTTGTTAAGAAGAGTGACTTACCATGTGCTTACGGCAGTTGTGAGGATGGTGCTTGAGGGCTGGATCTGTCAGATGCACATAGTACACAGTCTATACATGGTAAGCTACAGGTAGTATAATGTGTGTGGCATCCATTTTACTATGTGTGCAAGTCAGAGAGAGGTGTCAGTCCCTAGGTCCCTACAAAGTCACTGCGTGTGCTATGCATTGCCTCTTTGCCAAGGCCTGGGCACACTGGGCATACCTCCATCTGCCTACAGGAGCAGACTAGGCGGGTTCTTCCTCTGAGTCCTCCTGTGCCTGCGGGGGCCTTAACAATGGTGGGGGCCTGTGTAGGCCTTCCCTGTGATGTTCCTGCTGCATTTTTTTCCACAGGATCATGTTGTGTAGCATGGGACATACTATGAACACGTGTGCACATATGGCTGGAGAGTACTGCAGGGCTCCACCAGATATGTCAAGGCAGTGGAACTGTGACTTGAGCATCCCAAACACACACTCTATAATGTTCCTGGTTTGTGTGTGTGTCTCATTAGCACATTCTTCAGTGTGTGTGTGTGTGTGTGGGGGGATTTCTGATGGCTGTCATCATCCATGACTCAAGTCCATAGCCAGCATCCCCCGCCAGATGGCCAGATGGGATGTCCCCCCTGGAAAATGCCTGTTATGGCTGTGAGGCATGCCAGATATGGGAGCTGTGATAATTACCAGGGTTGCCAGCGCACGCATTCATGATAATGCCCTGGGCATTGCACATGACCTGGCAGTTGATGGAGTGATAGCCCTTGCGGTTGACATAGGCTCTACCCTCTTCACCAGATGGTGCCTTAATGTAGATGTGCATGCAGTGTATGGCACATAGTACCTCTGGGTAGTCTGCTACATGGTGTAAGAGATGCATATTGCTGGTCCTCTCCTCACAGGTGCTGGGGAAATATATGTGCTCACTGGCATGTATTCGCATGACATCCAGGAACTGGTGGATTACCCTGAATGCAGATGACTGTCAGACCCCCATGATGTCACCAGTAGGTCTTTAGAAGGTATCTGTAGCTAGTATTCTTAAGGCTACACATGCCTTGGTTTCATCTGGGATGGGTTCCCCTCTGTTAGCTCTAGGTCTGAGGTGAGGCCAGCACAGCTGACAGAGTTGCTGAAGTAAGTCCCTGTCCACCCTGTAGTGCTCTAGTATCTCCAGATCATGTAGGCCCTGGTTGGTTACCCTTGGTCTGAACACTCTTCTCCTCCTCCTCAGTCTGGGATGGTTGTCAGCATTATCCTCCTTACCACCCTCAGCCTCTAGCACATACTGATGTATCAAAGTGACAGCAGCCCCTAACATTTTGTCAGTTAAAATTCCCCCGAGTGTGTACACCAATAGTGCAGAGTTTGTGGGAAAAAGCAGACTGAAAGGTGTTTGCATAGTTTATGCTGTTGTGCTGCAGATGTTGCCTGTGTGATTGGTTGACTATGATACATTCCACCTGCCAGCTATATTATTTGTACTTCAGTGCCTTTATTCTTCTATTTCCCATTTTTTCCTCCCATTTCCACCCCTTCTAAACCCGTGGCGCACCACATACACCTGCTGCTCAAATGTAAACATGTTTGCTGGTTCCTGTATTTTTTATTGTTTCTCTTGTGTTTAAGCCCCGCGGAGCACCGCAAAAACTCCTGCAGCTATAGTAAACAGTTTTGAGCAGAAAGGACCCTGCCAGGGATGCAAACACACTCAGCATTTCATGAACTAGCTCAGTCACACCCCCTTGCTTAGCTGTGCTTAACTTAGCGCAAATAGAGGCAGCGGAGCTCCAATGTGCTTGCACCAAGCATGACACACCCCCTTTTCATGTCAGCTGCTATAGCTCCTACATGGTTAGTTGTAGGCAGACATGGTCTCCCATTTTGCTATTCAATAAATTTAGCTCATTTGCATACCCCACTGCCTTAGTCCCTTGTTACACCACTACACCGGAGCCTATCTCCTTTACAACCAGTGTTACCTGTTATTGTTTTGGTTCTCCATGCTACCCACTGTAATGGAAGAATGCAGATTTCACTTAAAATTGTCTTTTTACATTTTTTTCTTATTTTCTGCACAATCTCATTTGTGAGCTGCTGAGCTATGCTTAAATGGCCAAAATTGGCCAAAAAAATAAACTTTGATTTTCATACTTTTGCAACTGTTTTCCATACCAATGACCATATTTTTGGCCATTGGCATGCCTAATAGTCATAATACATGCTTTATTTTGAGCTGTCATGCCCTCATTTTGATTTTTGCAGAAATGTACAGGGTTAGTAACCAAAAACATTTCTGCAATGGACACTGCTCTGACACAGATGCCTGACGGCTTACTGAATCACTGATTCACCTGATTTGCATGTTTTTTACCAGCAAATAAGGTAATTATCATTATTCAGTGGTGTCTATGTTAGACTAGTGCTGGCAGGCTCATGCACATCCAGAGCCCTGTTTACTGGATCGCTCGGCAGCCATATCACATGCAGAAGCTGCTACACTATTCTGACATGGAGATTTTCCTTTCTTGAATCTGGCCCATAGACAATCTCAACTACCTCTGACTTTTGCGTCATAATTTAGTCTCTTTTCTTGTAAAATCTGTGGTGTTACAGCAAATCATTGAAGATTACAGTTACTGAATAATGATATTTCAGTTACAAACTTACTAGCCTCCAGGAGAAAGCATGCTAATGCAAAGCCTGTTATTATAGCAGATTTCTCCATGTATAAAGGCAGCATCTGTTCCTGATTTTGTTCCTTCGTACCTCACTGTTTTTTACCTCTCTCCTTAATTCCTGAACTAAGATGTTGAAAGGTATTTGGCTACAGGAGTCACACACAATATTCTGACTGCACTGATATGAAAAAACAAATTTATGTGTGACACTTATTTATGTTTGTTTTCACTCATTTATCACAATCAAACTTCTGAGGTGTAAAGTCACAGGCATGCAAGCAGCTGAAATTGATGGTTACATGTTTATGATAGGGATGTGTGTGCATGCATATGCAGAAATAACAGATGCTCTCAGCTGTCCCTCATTAGGCCACATGTTGTTTTCTCTGTCACTTGAAAAATGTTTGATTTTCTGGCAAATCATTGAGGATTACAGTCATAACATAACATCATACTTCTTATTGTTCAGAAAATGCATGTTGATGAAAAATCTTTTGCTCTATTAAGTTTTAAATGAATTCTGGTTATGGTTAAAGTTGTCAGTAATCTACAGTCTTTGACCTTTCATTATTGCTGGCTTTGTCCAGAAGTCTTGAGCAAAGAAGTTCAGAGGTATGCTGTGTGGGGCGGGGGGTATAAATGTCTTAACTGTATCTAATTTTTACCTCATATTTTGATCTGTTTTCTTGTAAAATATGTGATGTTCTGGCAATAACTAATCTAGTCCAGATACAGATTTTCTGTATCAAGGACTGTTTGTAAGCTTCTGAGCAGTGCCAAAGTCTGCTCTTCACATTTTCCCTTAGATCTGCTAGTTCTCTTCTCTCCTGCACTTTTACTAGCTTGTTAGTTTAGCACTTTACCAGACTTTTTGTAGCAATTATTGTAGCACACAAAAGTGCTACCAGCACTAAATGTTCTACAAGGAAACAGCTCCAGTACTTATTAATGCCCACCCTTCCAGGCATGTCTAAAGGTCAGTTTCCTGTGCTTTCTCCTATTAACCTGGTGAAATTGGGCATCCTGAGGCAATGTAGCAACTGCCTCATGTACACTGACAACGCTCTCCTCTTACACCCCAACACTCAGACTTGTGAGAGATGAACTTATATATCCAAATTGGAAGCCACATACTTTCCAGCCAAGACCAGAATAGCTGGTCAACAGGGGAAGGTCAACACTTGCACCACACCACATGGAACACATAGCAGCATTGCCTTTACATAAAAACACAAACCACACACCCACCTTCGTGGAGGATCTCAATAAAAATCTAACCAAACAGCAGAGACCTCCAAGGCAGAAACGCACTCGACCACCACAACACAGCACTAATCATAAGACACACAACTCTCCTAAACAGTGTGCCACTCAACCAAAGCTCCTGAGGCAAAACAGCATGCCCAACACACTAGTCATAGGTGACTCAATAGTGAGGCACACTGATGTCCCACTCACTAGGTTGAATAAGGAGAAAGCAACAATCAGCTGTCTGTCAGGCACCAGGATCAGCCACATAATCCATGCACTCAAGTCCCTCAACAAAAGGTACAAATATGACTTTGTCATTGTACATGTGGGTGTGAATGACCTGAGGTGTACCTCCCTGGACTACAGGAAAAGAAACATGGAGGAGCTCTTGGATTATGTAGCCCAGGTGGGTATGACCCTAGCCCTGAGCAGCATCCTACCATCACCCAGAATGATGCCACAGTACAAGCAGTAAATGATTGATTTCAACAATTGGCTAAGTTTTTGGTGTCATTCTAAGGGGATCCAGTATCTGTCTGCCTGGGATGACATGATTGACAGACTTCAAAGTTTTTCCCGAGTTGGCCTGCATCTATCACCCCTGGGATTCTGGATACTGGAAAAGGCTCTTGCCACCCTTATACTGCCTTATTTGGGCAGTGTTCCAAAGACCAAATTACCACCATAAAAGCTACAAACAAATGCAATTTGAGGGACATGCTGCCCAATGCTAGAAGTCTAAATCTCAAAATGCACTCGCTCAAAGTACTCATTAAAATGGAGAACATCGACATTTGTGCTGTAACAGAGACCTAGTTAAAGGCAGCAGAAAGCACCCTTGCACTACCAGGCTACAACTCATTCCACACCTTTCGGCCCCAGAATTTGGACCGAAGCTCCAAAGGTGGTGATGTTTCCATATTCATAAAGGATGCATACACCTCCAGACTGCTAGCCCAACATAACACATTTGAGATACTTCAGGTGCAGCTAACATTGGGTAAGACAGATATTCAGGTTGTGACCTACTATAGGTCCCCAACCATGTCCCAAGATTCACACTCAACATTCCAAAGCAACCTGGAGAATATTAGGGTCCAACTTAACACTCGCATACTGGGCAACTTCAACAACCCCTCCATTAACTGGGAAAAACTACTCATGTGCCAATACACTTGCCCAACACTTTCTGGAATTCATTAATTCCAGTGTCCTGGACCAGCTCATTCTTACCCACACTACAGGTAGCAACATCTTTGACCTGGTCATTACTAATATGCGTGACCATTGCTCTGCACCAATAGTCAAATCCTCCCTTGTTAGATCCGATCACAAGCTAATCACCATGGAAATCCACAACCCTCCCACCCCCCCAACAAAGGTAACCACCATGAAAAACTTCTCCAAAGCTAACTTTGGGCTCCTAAAAATGGAGGTGGCTAACTTCACGGCACCCATGCAAATGGAGAATAGTTGCATGACTGCCAAATCTTACACCAATGCACTGTACGAACACGTACACAAATGCATGGCTCTCACCATACCCAATAGAACTAAGACGACGGTCTTGTCAAAAAAAACGAAGATAGTCTGGTGGTCCCCTTCCATAAACACACTCTACAACAGAAGGAGGAAACTGATGTGGAAAAAAGTGAAATACCAAGACTGGAAAAACTCCCTTATCAGCCTCAACAAAAGGTTGAGATCCCTCATCAAATCCTCTAAAGCTAGCTATGAAAACAGAACTGCAGCATATAGTAAAGACAACCACCTCCTATACCGAGCCAACATATATTGCAAATATACTGGTGGACAGATTCAGTGCTAACTTTACCCCTCTCTCCCCACCAAAGAACCAATCTCAATACCAGTAGATTGCCAGGCACCCAGTATCACTGTAGCACAGGTTAAAATAGCACTGTCCAAGGCCAAGAATACAGCTTCTATGGGACCTGACAGTATCCCTGGCTGTGTTCTACATGAACTACAGAGTGAACTGGCACATCACCTAAGTGCCCTGTTCAATCACAGCCTCACCTCAGGCTTTGTCCCTACCAAATGGCACACTGCTGCACTCATCCATCTCCACAAAGGAGGAGTGACTACAGACCCTGGGAACTATTGCCCCATTAGCCTGATGAGTCTGATATGCAAAGCTATGAAACACATCATCATGGACCTAGTAAACAAGGATATAGGGAATCTCCAGACTCTGGCCAAGGCCATTGATACCATTCTCCACTTAGGAAATATAAGAAAAACTTACTAAGCTAGGCATCAACTCCTATATCACTAGGTGGGTTGCAAACAGGCTCACAGATAGAACCCACAGTGTGAAAGTAGCTGACTCCAAGTCAGACTGCCAAACAGTCACAAGTGGAGCCCCACAGGCTTCAGTCCTGGGTCCACTCCTGTTTGGTATCTTCTTCTCTGAAGTCCAGGCCAACATGAAGGGACTCTGGCTGACAAAGTTCACAGATGATTGCAAGTTGGGAGCTATTATTAACTCTCCAAGTGATGTTAACATTCTACAGAAAGGCCTCAATGAGACCAACAACTGGTGTCAGAACCATGGCCTTAAGCTCAATGCCAAAAAAAAGTGTCTTCATCCCCTTTGGAAAAAAAACAGTTCCCTTGAATTACCACATTGATGGTAGTCCACTGAACACAGAAGGCATTATAAGAGATCAGGGACATAGGTTGACAACAACCTCTCTTTTGACCACCACGTTGCCATTGTTGTCAGAAAGTCCTTCTATGTGGCACATCTGATTACTAAGGGTTTTGCATCAAGGAAGAAAGAGGTCATTGTCTCCCTCTACTCTTCCCTCATTAGGCCAAACATCGATTACAATGCCCCATTTGGCATGAACCTCACTAGAACCCTGCAACAACTGAAGAGGCCTCAAAAGTACCTCACAAAGAGGATCCTAGGCCTTAAACACTTGTCCTATATGGACAGACTCAAAGAACACCAACTATTCTCTGTCTCATATCACCTACTTAGAGGCAATCTCTACTTGACTTACACAGCCATGCCTGACTCAGCTCTGTTAGAAATGCTACATCTAAAGAAATCCCAGTCCCTCTGCACCACATGCTCCAAAGACCTCAACCTCATTATCACAATCAACAGAACATGCTGGAGGGACAGGTTCATAACCCAGAGACTGCCCATGCTATGGAATCAACTTCCCATACATGTCAAGCAAAGCACCTCACTGGCCCTTTTCAAGTGAAATCTGATGAGTGCATGGGAAATAGAATATTCACCTCAGGGATCACTCTAATGGCTCTGCTCAACAGAGGCACTAGGAACTGAGATTGGGTGGCACGATGCCAGGGTAATCCTAATGGCTAGGCTTGTAAAGGCTCCAGGGCCATTAGCCTAGTACACACCTATGAAACTCTGAACCTCTGTGGGTGAGGATTGTGGTTATGTAATAATGACAGACATTTGAGTTTCATCCTTAATATCCTTAAGAAAACAACATGCTAATGTGACACCTATTATTCTAGCAAATTTCATAGTATATAAAGACAATATCTGTCTATGATATTGCCTTTTGTCCCTTATTATTTTTAGCTTAATTCTCAGTTCTTGATCTAGAATGTTGAGAGGGCTTCAGCTGCAGTATAGCCATTAATTGAGAACACATTTTCCTGTGTGGCAGCTGTTTATGTATTCATTAATCAGATTGCTGTCAAACATCTAAGTTGTACTGTCATATGCGTGCGTTCTTGTTGGGGGGGGGTGTAAATGTACTGAGATTAAAATTACAGTGAACAATTATTTATTATTTTTTATTTTATTGCATTCTGATATCAGAGGTGCAAGCAGTCAGTATTGGCTTGAATTACTGGTACAGGGGCTGTCTATGGATGAATGTGATTAACACTGCTGTCATGTGTTCAAGTTAAGCAGTCATTATTCTGGCTTTGCAGAAGTAGTGTGCATTTGTGGAAAGCCAGGTGTTATATCTTATAGGTTCATAGGTTCATAGGTAGGTACTAGGCTATCGGCCCAAGGGCCTATGTAAGCCTAGCTAGCAAGGTACCATAGCTTATGCCACCCAAGAAAGTTATTTTCCTGTGCCAGATATCTGAGGTGTACATTCAATAACATGGCTGATATGGATGAGTATTGGGATTGGCTGTGATGAAAATAACTGTTTTTGTGTGACAGAGGGGTTGCAGTGTATCTACAAGTAACAAGCTGACAATATTTATTTTCACTTTCCATCATAGTCAGACATCAGCTTTGTACTAAGTAAGTATCTCTTTGTGATAATTTTGGCAGAATAGGTATGATAGCAACTGATCACTGTCAGATTGTCACATTGAGTTCTCTAGTTGAGTTTTTGTCTGTGATATCATCTACAGGGAGTTTTATGCACTCCATGTCTCTGTGTGGGGTTTATCTATGTGCTTTGGTTTCTTATCCCAGTCCTCAGTTGTATAGTATATGCCAATGGCAATTTGAGCTTTTACTTTAATCTAAATGTAACAACAGTGGGGTACACTAAAGCAAAATATCTTTTTTTTGGAGGAGTAACAAGGCAGGCAGTATTCTCATACAGGCTGTATATAGCCTTGTAAGAATTTGTCTTCTTAGTTTACTGGGGAACTACGATTTTGTTGGCTTTAAATATTAAACTTTAGACATAAAAAAATAAGACTGGATCTGTTTCCTTACTCATACTATGGGATTCAATAAACTCCATGTAGGTTCCATGCAGAGCCTACACAGAGTATATTCACATATATGATACTGCACATTGTGCAGCATTGTGCAGCCTCGCACAATGAATATTAATCATGTGCAGCACACATAAGCAAGGTTTTGTGGCTCTCCCCAGTGTTACCGGCCATGAAATTTGTATACTGAATGTGGATCATTCCACTCAAACACTAAACTAATGAGATGATAAAGAGCAAACATACATTTTCTAAAGCATATGAAGTACAGAACAGAAATGTATGTCATTATATGTCAATTGCAATCTTTAGTGATTTCACAATAAACCACCCATTTTACAAGGAAAAAAGCCAAATATATGATGCATGTAGCTGGACATTCTGAAAAGCTGTGAATAGTCTACCTTTTGTGTTTTAATTTCTTTTTTTTTCCAGTGCTTGTGCAATATGTACATGTTTAGCTGTACTTACCTAGTTTGCGCTAAGCACAGCAGTGCACAAACTGGAGGAATGGACCACCCAGGTTGTAGACAGGACCCAGACAGTCACAAATATAAACTGGATGCATTGAATTAATAATACTGTGCATTGCACAAACAGAGTAAGCAGTGTTGCACTACAGTTAACAGTGAGAACCTTACAATAACTACTATGATAGCAGATATCATTTCACTAATTCTGGGGCAGCAGGTGTTAAGTGTAGGTGTGGCATGCAGATGGTATGGAGTTCTAGTACAGGGTGTGCAAGTTTTGTTTTCCTTTTATGAGATTGCAGACCATGGCAATGAAGTGCAAGACACACAACTGTTTCTTCAACCTTCTTGTTGTAATACCTGCAAGTGTAGGAGAACCGTATGTATGGTACATTTGACTAGCCCATTTACATAAGAGCCTGTATACCTAATAAGCTAGAAATAGCATTGTCTGCCACTGTTGCCCATTTCTTACTATCATGCAAACACAATGCTTGGCATTGTGCTCTCTTGCCTATCATGTTTGTGCAGTAGTAAGTGATACTCAATGTTTTCAAATGTTGCAAATCCAAAATGTGTGCACTGTCAGTAACTGCATGTTATACAATAGGTGGGAACAGCAGCATATAAAATGCAATTGGCAGGAAATGCTCAATAGACATTGAGATTGAACTATGGCAGGCATGTCTGGAGTTGCTTGAGAGGGTGTGCACTTTCTGGTATAGTGTTGGGGTTTCCAGGAGTCCAAGATTTTTGCTGGACTCCTAGTTAACGAACATTGGCCCAGATTGCTGCAGCAGGACTATTCCAGCTAAGAATATAAGTCTATAGCCCGGAATATTGTTGCCAGGGCCTTAACCAGTGTGACAGGTATCCCCCGCACAGGGGAGCAGTGCAGACATAATTTTGATAACCTCCAGAGGAGGAAGCAGGATACCCTAGATCTTTAAATCAGGGAATGTTGGGCAGGGGACAACCCATAGATGTGTAAGTATCAATTTTAGTGAGTAATTGTAAGAGTTAAAATCTGAATATAGTCAGGACTGATATTCATAATGGTTTCCAGTTCTGTTCTGTTCTGTTTTTTCCACAGCTATTCAGGAGTGAGTCTTGAATGTTCAGTCCCATGCCAAGCATCTAGTAAGGCTGCAAGAAACATGTGGTATGGTATGTATGCATCAGAACAGTACTATCTAAATAATATTTTAATAATAATAATTTGTATAGTAATTTTGTAGCATTAAACATTAAGGATAGCTTAGTTGGTATTTAATAGAGTTGTGTCAAACTGAGCATGTATATCACAACTGTAAAAGAAACTATGCATGCCTTAGTCTGTAGCGCAAAGCAGTTGTTCCATATCCTCAAATAACAGTGAGCATGCATCTCTAAAGTATAAAAGGAAAGTATACATGCAGCAGTCTGAAGAACAAAAGCACAGTTCAGTATTTGACAGTAGTCATCAGTTGTGGGTTCAAAAAACACACTTCAGAAATATACAATACTGTTAGGTTTTCATCATTATTGGAATGCAACTTAAAACCTCAATACCAGTGGCAAAAATTACTTTCTGTCATCTGTAATCAACATAAGTGAAACATGCATATTTGCAATATATGCACACTTTAAGGATTGGTGGCTACAGTCTGTGCTATAGTATCCTTGTCATAAACTGGGTAGTCTTAAAAGTAAGGAAGAGACTTGTTAGGAATTTGTAGTGTTAAAAGTAAAGGTAACAGAATAGAATCAAATAATTGTATCAATGCTTTGTATGTCCCATATGAAGTTACTAACGTTCTCTCTTTTTTCTCTCTCCCCAACCCTTTTATCTCTTTTTTGTGTTTATTATATTTTTTGTCTCTGTTAATTATTTTATTTTTTTGTTTTTAACACAGCTTAGTGGGGTAGGACTGTCCCATGGGATCCAACTGACCCCACTCCACCGGCTACAGCACCAATGTTCAGCATGTCTGGTGCAGTACATAAGAGCACACCCTTTGCTGCCCCTGCACTACCCAGCCCCTCAGGTAGGCCTGCCACAGAGGATATAGCTGTGGCTCCCTCTGGGATTAGTGGTGGAGGGGTGGTTTTATCACCTGTGACAAACTGCCAGGAGCACCTGCTCTCATCCTCATGCAGAGCACCCATAAGAGGCACAGACATTGGGCACTGCAGCCAGAGGCTCAGTGAGTTGACAGTGATGACAGTCCAATGTGGGAGGACTAGATTCTCACTGTCAACTACCTTGATGTGCATGAGACTGTGATTTCCCACCCTCGCCCCTTCCATTATGATCACCCACCTCATGTGTCCTGTCTCTTGTCTTGTTTGTCTTGTCTGTCTGCAATTACTTCCTCACCTGCCCAACTTACCTCACCCAGACATTACTAAAGCCCTTCCCCATCATTCACCCCTCTCCCTCTCTCTCTCTTTCAAAAAAGGGCACCTGTCCCACAGAAAATCATCCCATACAAAGCTCTCCATTCCACACACGTCTTCATGACACATATGATTCTTTCAAATTCTCTATGCAACAGATTGTGTTATGGTCACATCTCTGTTGAGATGACAATCCAAATTCATCAAAATTTGTACATTTTATTCTGGAGGAAATGGATAGCTACAGTTCTTTCCTACATCCTTCCTGCACATTTCTCCCTTGTTTTCACTTTGTACATTCCCCTGCTTGCTCCCCATTTCACTACTTTCCAGTCTTCCCCATTTCTTTTCTTTAAAGAATTATTGCACTATGGTGAGTGGTGTGCACCAACACAAAGCAGCAGTAAAATGCAGAAACATAAGTAGATATATTTAAAGTATCATGCACACTTGTAAAATTTTTACTTCCACCAGTATTTCAACCCAGTACCATCTGCCTCCAACAACAATGCATTAACACCTGCTGCTACAGTCGGAGTTACCTAGTAGATGTATTTAATGCATTCAATAGTAAATGACACAGTTTGCAAAATATTTCCTTTTGTATTTTCCTATGCCTTCTCCCATATCACTAATGTTGCATGTTCTTCATTAAATTTCTATGAAGCAGCATTGCACGATCCTCTGTAATGTTTTATAAAGCACTATTGCATGATACTCATTTCGTCTTGTACAGCAGTAGTACACAATGTTGCACAATGCTGTGCATCACACAGCATCGATAAGAAACACTAGTACCAAAATATTTTAATGTATTACCTATAGCAAAACCATTTTCCCCAAAAAGGAACTTATCACTGCATTAAGTTCATTAATTCCTGCAGCCAGAGATTCAGTTAACTAGTAGGTGGATATAACATCATTTAACTCTGCCATTTGCTATACAGTCCCTAAAATATACCTGCTAACCAACTGAGTGCGTAGCACCACCTGTTGATGCAATGATAAATGCATTTTTTGTTCAGATGGTACTTGGTTTGAATCCAGGTGTATGTTAACAGTGTCAAATAATTCTATGTATAAATCCAAACTTTGAAGTGTGTTCATTGGTATGGAGTGTCTAAAATATAGCTAGATGGTACTGGTTTCCAATCCAACTGTATAATACTTAGAAATGGTTTTGCTTCAGCCACACATTAATGTGTGATATGCATTGTTGCACAATTATCCTTTAAAGAAAAGAAATGGGGAAGACAGGAAAGTGGTAAAATGGGGAGCAGTCAGGGGGATGAAAAAAATGAAAGCAAGGTAGGAATGTGCATCAAAGATGTAGAAAATAACCATAGCTTCCCATTTCTTCCAGAATAAAGCATGAACATATATGCATAATTTTTGCTGAATTTGAACTATCACCTCCATAGAGAAGGGTGATCACAACACAAGCTGTTGTATAGAGAGCTGGACAAAATCATGTGTGTCTCGAAGAAACATTTGTGAAGTGGAGAGCTACATATGAGAAGATGTTTTTTATGGCACAGGTGCCTATTTTTTTTGAGCAAGACAGGAGTGTGGAAGGGCTGTAAGAATGTCTGGGTGCGAGAAGTTGGGCAGGTGAGGAAGCAATTGCAGACAGACAATACCAACAAGACAAGAGACCGGGATGGTAAAGGACACATAAAGTGACTGAACACCATGGTTGGGGTGAGAGTGGGAACATTATGACCCCATGGACATCAAGCTGGGTGATAGCGACACTTAAGTCCTCAGCCAGTGGACTGTTATCACTGTCACCTCACTGTTTGAGTGGCTGCAGTGTCTGATGTCTGCACCTCCTTTTGTTATTTTATACAGCAATGGAGAGCAATGTCTCCAGCTGGCGTGGGTGTGCACCAACAGTGAGGCACACAATCCTATGCACCATCCCTGGCAGTTCATCATGGGTGGTAAACTCACCTCCTCCACCACTGCTCCCTGAGGGATCCACAGGCCTATCCTCCAGGGCATAACTTCCTGAGGGGCCGAGTAGTGCAGTGGTGGCAGAGGGGGTGCTACTTAGTTCTGAATCAGACATTATGAGCAGTGGTGCTGTAGCCAGTGGAGTGGTGGCAGTTGAATCCTGTGGGAGAGTCCTACCCTGCTGTGCTGTGAGAAAAACAAAAAATAAAAATATAAACAAAAAGAAAGAAGAAAATAAACACAAAAAGTAAAAAGAGAGAAAAAGGTTGGGGTGAGAGAAAAACAAGGGAGAACATTAGTAACTTCATATGTGACATACAAAGCATTGATACAATTATTTAACTCTATTCTAGTACCTTTACTTTTAACAGTGCAAACTCCTAACAGATGACTTTGTTTACTGTTAAGACTACCCATCTCCTAACAGATGCACAATATACTACAGATTGCAGTAAGCAATCCCTTGATGTGTTCATATATTGCACATATGCATGGTCCAAGTATACTGATTACAGTTTACAGCAAGGCAGTGGTGACACTGCTTTACAGCTCTGATATTACATTGTGACAGTATTGTATATATTTGGGAATTGTGGATTTTGAAGGCATAACCTATGACTACTTTTTAATAATGAACTGTTGTTTTGCTCTCCAGAGTAATGCATGAATACTTCCCTAATACAGTTAAGAAATGGATACTCAGTTTGATACAACTATATAAGTAACACATACATGCATTGTAACTTTAATGTTAAAATAACCCCCATTTTGGAATGCATACATTCCACATATATTTTGCATCCATGTCAATCTAGTGGCATGGGTTCACACATTCAGTTCCAGTCTGTGATGGTTGCGGAAAAATAAAACACAACAGAATACCATTAAGTATACCAATCTTGACTATATCCAGCTTTTAACTCTGACAAGTAGTCTCTGTAACTGATACTTACACATCTGCAGGGTGCCCCCAGTCCTACATTCCTCAATCCAATAGTTGAAGGTATCCATCTTCCTCATTCTGAGGTCTCTGTAGTGGTTCCTACATAGGTTCATGGGTTCATAGGTTCATACTAGGCTATCTGTCCTAGGGCATTTATAAGCCTAGCCAGAGTGTGTATGGCTTTCGCCACCCATATTAAATTAATTTTGCTATGCCCTTTTTCAAGGTTAGTATACTGTGCCTCTGTCTAACAGTGACACAGAAATGATACCCGGGGTAAACCTACAATCTCCCATCCACTCATCAAGATTCCTCTTGAAGAGAGTCAATGAGGGACTCTGCCTAACCTGGACTGGGATTTTATTCCAGAGTGAAGGGAGCCTCTGGGTTATGAATCTGTCCCTCCAGCATGTCCTATTTATTTCAGTGCTGAGGTTCAAGTCCCTCGAGCGCGTAGCTCCCCCATGTTCAACATTGTTCATCAGTGTGGGGGACATTGGCAAAACTGGTCAGAGCCTGGGCCAGACTATTCCATGCCTCTGTCTTGTAATCTGAGCCACAATAGTCCCTCTGCAACAGCCTGTACCCATGCTCATTTACTAGGAGTCCAACAAACTCTTTGGACTCCTGGACACCCCACCTTTGAGCAAAGAATCTCAAAACCTCTCCAGGTATGCCAGCCATGCCCATCAAAGATCAAGACCAATGTAGAATGATGTTTTCTTGCCAATTGCAGATATTGCTCGTACTGGAAGTGTGGACTTTATAGATTTGAATCATTTGAAAGTGTTGCATATTGCTTGCCATCACACAAACACATTACACCAGAATGCACACTGCCAGGAAACGTATTTGTGAGAGGGACAGTAGTATTAATTCAATGTATCAGGTGCATGTTCCTGGCTGTCTGGGTCCTGTCTGCTCCCTAGGTGGCTCTTTCATTTGGCTTGTGCAGTGCCACTCTACATGCAAATGAAATGTACATAGTCAAAGCCTTTTGTGCTAAATGGTGCATTACGTAAACAGTGGCCCCCAAAAAACAAAAAAACAAAAAAAGTATAAAACATGGAGAATTAGTTAAAATGCAGAAAATCAGTACATCTCATACAGAACAGAAACTTTTAGTGCACATGAGATGTCACTACATAGGTCTGGATCCTGACTCTTACCGCAATGCACTGTCACAAAAATCGGAGGGGGGACTTACCCATTTTTCCCCCACAAATAACTTGGGAGCAAATACATAATACAATTCCTCACACAACCAAGTGCAACTGAATGTACACTGACAACAAGTTATGATTTGTTATTTATAAATGTATTCTTTGTAAAATATTTGGATGCAGTGCACTTCCTGATCACACAACCTGCTATGATTATTCCTTGCAACTATACAGCTGTGTCCTACCTTTCTGTGTTTCTCGGCCATTCATCAGTTGTCTGACTAGTTCTCAGAGACATTAAGTGTGTAAGCTAGTCTATATCAGTTACCTTAAAATTTGTGAGGATATTCACTGGGGACAATATGACATGCAGTTGACATCAAATTAATAGGAGGTTGGATGTCGCAAAAAAGCATAGACTGCTGTTTTGCGGGTGAGGAGCAAAGCTGGATTCCTGTCATGGAACATGGAAGGGTATCATGTTCTTTCAAGAGGGGTAGAGCAAGACTGAGCTACTGTTATGGCACAAACAAGGGTATACTTCTCTTGTTATTCTCATTTTGCATCCTGCTGGTTTCATCTTGTGAGGGTGGTGAAGCCAAAAACTGCTATATGTCTCATTACTTTTGAAGTTCAATGTTATGACTTCCCATTTCAAACATATGGTGCTAAACTGAGGGCATTCAGTGATCATCATTACTTTGGGGAGGTATCACTGTGTGAATCTTTGAGGCCTGAGGCCTACTACTTGCAACATACAAGTCAAATAAGTCTCTGCTGTCACATGCGACATTCATTTCTATACAGATCTCCCACCTTGAAGTTGCTTACTGTACCAAGTGATTTAATACAAGGACATGATATAGTATTAATATACAACACAGTACATGTTCAGGACTTACCTTGTAAATGCAGCAGTTGACACAGTGTTAGTTCAGGGCTGACTGTGATACAAGCAGTACAAAGCCAATATACTGGGAGGTAAAATCAGTGGCTCTGATTTGAGGCTGGCAGAGGTTGCAGGGTTCCTGTACTGTGCTCCTGGCACCCTGCAGTACTCTACAATGTCCATGTCATGTATGTTGTGATGCAAGCAGTACACAACCAATATACTGGGAGGTAAAAGCTGTGGCTCTGATTTGAGGCTGGCAGAGGGTGCAGGGTTCCTGTACTGTGCTCCTGTCCACCCTGCGGTACTCTACAATGTCCATGTCATGTATGTTGTGATAAGTTAAATGTGGCCTGAAAACTCTTCTCTGTCTCAGCCTAGGCTTATTGGCAACTGCAGCAGCATTGCCTGCAGGATGCAGAACATACAAATGGAGTAAAATAGCAGCAGTTTCTAACATTCTGTCTGTGTAGACTTTCTGTGTCTGTACTCCACTATTTTTCAAATCCACAGCAAAAACCGGCATAGATTCTAAATGGTTGCTTTATAACTTCTTGAATAGCTCCACCAGATTGATTTATTAGCATGCAGTTCAGCTGCTTATGCTGTAATTAGCATCTCTAAAACACAGCCTAGACAGATGCAGTCCATTAATAGTGTACTCAACAAAGGCAAATGAGCAGCTAGCCAAACTGATGGTGAGGATACTCGCTACATGTTCAGCAAGGCAAAATATTTCCCAAGCTATCTTTACAGAGGGGTACTGAACTCCAGCAGGTATGCTATAATTTTTTTTACCTACACAATGCATATGCTGGCATATATTAATGAATAATGTGAAGCAAAGCCTTTTATATTGTTATCTGTATGCATTAGTTAGAAGTGTACTGATGGCATGGTCATGTTTGTCAAGCCATTTAACAGGTACAAATGATCAACAATGCATGAAAATAGTAAGCTGTGTGATATATATATACAAATGTTTCAGGGACAGGTCCTCTGAATGTATAATTAGCATTTCAGATGTGTTTCATTAGCAAAATGGTCTGTTTTTTAGTGGGTGGAGAAAGCAAAGAGAAGTTACTGTTATGTCACAAACTAAAATGGATTGCTTTTTTGGTGGGTGGCACAGTTAAGTTACTGTGTTACTGCTATTGCACATACAAGGATATGTTGCCCTTGTTACTCTCCTTGTTTTGCATCCTGACTGTTGTTACTATTTCACATATGTTGCATGTGTTATGTATTTCCAGTTGGTACTACTGACAGCCTACCTTAACTGTTTTATCTGGCAACAGTTACTTTATAGTTATGTGTATCAACATTTTTTTGTGTTTTAGGACTGAGGATGTCATTGAAGTGCAGACCCCCCTTTAGTGAGGCAGAAAACACAATAATAGTGGAGAGCTTTTCTTCTTGGAAGGGGTAGTCTCAACATACCAAATAGGCTGAGGATATGGCACCAAATCATTGCTAACTTAAGTGCCGTGGGCGGCCATGGCTGTACTTATGAGCAGGTGTGCCACAGGGAAACTGGCATGCTCACATCTGTATGGAGGTGTGCAGCTGCTGTTGCCCAAGATCAGAAGGTAACCGGAGTGGGCCTGCTGCAGAACCACCTCTCATCCCCAATGAGGAATTCTTGGCAAATCTTCTAACATAGGTCAACTCACAGCAGAGTGACCCCATGTGTCATTGAAGTGGGTGCACCTCCGTCTGAGTCACAGGAAGAGCCTTCAGGTAGGCTTTGCTATGTGACCAGTTCAATACTCTTGTATAGTAAACAATTGAAAAACAAATTACTTCTCTGTTACATGTATGTTTTTGGGGGATTGAATATTAGTACAGTGATAAGCACAGTTTGGCGTTGTCAGCCACATTCTTGTTAAAGTAACACATTATGCTGATTGAGAGGAGTGCATGTCATACCTCCTCCTTTTCTCTTAAATGTGATTGTGTGTATTGCTGTACTGTGTGTAACAGTGGTAGCACTGTAATTTGTTTAGCATATATTGCAACATAGTAGTGCAGGCATTAATGTATGTTTGTGTTACTCCCTTTTTATCACAGGTGATTATGACAGTGGGAGTGTGGGCCCTGTGCCACCTGATGTCAGTGTCTCATCAGGCACTAATGATGATGGTGGCAAAAACTGAGGCACAGTCAGGGGATGCAAAGGTTGAACCTAACACAGAGGTTGATATCTAGCCACCACCTTCTTTATCCCCAGACACAGAAACATTTTCGTAACCCAAGCCCTCCATAGAATAAACACATTTTGTTAGTCTTACACAAAAACCTGGTCCAATTAGCCCACTCCCCACTAGTTACTACAGTATAAACCTTCCATAATGGATGGATAGTTTCCCACCATTTATCCATGCAGCCTCATTTACACGGGCATCCTGAGGCCACAGAGCAATTGCCTCATGTATGCTGAGAACCAGTTACTGTTAAAACAAACTAATATGACTTAAGAACTGTATCTATACTATGAATTTGGAATCCATTCTCTCACATAACAACAAACCAGATATCAAATATGTTGTCAGCACACCTAATTCATCTTTTGCACATATGTTCACAACACATAAATCCATATATGTGGAGATACTCACTAGAAACCTAACTAAAGATTCCAGGCGCAAGCATACTGCACACAGTGCAGACCCAACTGAATCCACCACACATAATAATATACACACAAGTGTCTCAGTCAATAAGCCCCTCAGGCAAAACACCTCAAAACTAAATGCCTTGCTCATAAGCTACTCCATACAGAGACACACAGATGTCACACTCACCAGGCTGGAGAAGGAGAAGGTCACAGTCAGCTGCCTGTCATGTGCCAGCATCCATTAGATCATGCACTCTTTCAGGTCTCTCAACAGCAATCCATGTTGCAGTGAATGACTGGAGGTGTAACTCAATGTTCTATATGAAGGTGTTTGCCTCCCCATAGTGACCTTTTTAGGCAAGGTCAGAACACCTAAAGACCCAATGTAGGCTGCCTACTAAATGGTCTGAAAAAAGACTTAGCAGAACCAGTTGGCACTGTCTTCAACCACAGTGTGCTGGCTTTGTCCCAGCAGAGTGGAACACAGCAACAGTAACTCCCTCACACAAAAGGAGACCATAAACTAACCCTGGGCACTATAGACTCCAAAGCCTCACCAGCTGTATCTCCAGGCTATGGAGAGAATAAGCATGGACCTCATTGACAAAGACTTTCAAACTGTTGTCCAAACACAATCTGACTTTGTTAAAGTAGGTCAGGCTTACTAAAACCTGGTGGACAACTTTGAGAATGTCATCAAAGCCCTGGATGAAGGCTAAACAGTATATACAGCCTATCCTGACTTAGCCAAGGCTTTTGAGACAATCCCATACTCAAGCGTCTTTGATAATCTCACACAGCTGGGCATTAACCCATATGTCACTAGATGGGTAGCCAACTGGATCACCAACAGAATACATACAGTCAGATTTGGGGATTCTACCTCTGGCAGCATATCAGGTACCACTGGTGTACCACAAAGATTTGTGCTGGGCCACCTACAGTTTGGAATGTATTTCGCAGATGTCCTTGCCCAGGGGAAAATAGATGGCCTGTGGCTTACCATGTATGCCAATGACTGCAAACTGGATGCAATCCTAGAGTCCCACAACAATGTTTACATACTACAATAAGGCCTTACACATGCAAACAATTGGTGCAAAAGGTATGGACTCAAATAAAATGCTAATTGTTGTCATCCCTTACAGGTAAGGGGAAGTCCCTGCAAATTACAGTATTAACAACACTGCCTGTGGTGAGAGATTTAGGAACACAGGTTGATAGCACCCTTAACTGTGATCACCATGCATCCACAGTGGTAAGGAAGGCCTTCTATGTTGCACATCTCATAACTAAGGGCATCACATGTAGAGCTAAGGATGTTATAACTCCTCTGTACTCATCTCTCATCAGCCCACCAATAGGGTACAACACTCCCTTGTGTATTTACCACATCAGACACCTGCAGCAGCTGGAGAGACCTCACCAAGACCATTCAGGGCCTGTAATACATGACCAGCATGGACAGACTGAAGGTCCTGTCACTGTAGTCTGTATCTTATAGTCTGCTGAGAGGCAACATGTGTCTGTCCTACAGAGCAGTCTTAGGCTCTGGCCTAAAAGAAATGCTACATATCCCCAAGTCCATGGGACAAGATTCACTCACTCACTCTAGGGATCTTAACATAGACTTCAACATTAAAAGGACATGCTGGAGTAACAGATATGTCTCCCAGAGATTGCCACTCTTCTGGAAAACAATCCCAATTCATATAAAACAGAGCTCCTTAATGAAACTATGTAAGCGCAACTTAGCCAACTGGATGGGAGAATGTACATTTACCCTGGGTGTGTCACCCACGTCCTCTTGGATAAGGGCAGATAGTGAAGATCATATACTTGCACTGCAAATATAGACCATACAAGTTGGTCAATAAAGGAACAATGGTATAACATGACTAGGCTTATAAAGGCCCTAGGGCCAATAGACTAATAACCCCCTACGAACCTAATGTGATGTTTGCCTAGGCCCCAGGCCAGTGTCTGATCCTGCACTGGTGGGATGGTTGTATATGCAGTAATCTGATATAGCTGATTACAGCAGCATTGTCTGCTGAGCATATTGTGGAGTAAAAGGATCTCTATAATGTCAAGTGAGATCTCACACACACACACACACACACACACACACACACACACACACACATACACACACACACACAAACACACACACACACACACACACACACACACACACACACACACACACACACACACACACACACACATACGTTGACTGCAGTGAGAACAGAATCCCTATCTAAGTACACAGACTACAGAACACAGTACTATATGGAAGTACCACAGCACAAGTCTGACTTTTACATGGCTGCAGGTTAACTTATACTGGATAACATCAGCAGACCATGTGAGAGTCAAGAGGTCAGGAGGGCTGCATGACATGGATGTGTAGGCTTCTGCAGGTATGAAAAGACTAGCAAGCCATGATATTGGAGAAGTAACTGTAGGATAGTACATATTCTCTGTTGAGTAGAGACACATGCGCATACAAACCCAGGTGACTGCAGTGAGAACAGAACCCATATCTATCTAAGGTACATCAACTATAGAATACAGTACTCTAAGCAAGTGCCATGGTAAAAGTATGACTTTTACATGGCTGCAGGTTAATTTATGGTAGATGACATTAGCAGGCCATGTGTAGGGCAGCAGTTTGTGAGGTCTGCATAGGCACATAGATTTATAGGTTTACTTGAGGCCAGTAGCATACCTGTAGAGTGTGTCCTAGGTGTGTAGAAGCCTAGCTGTGTAAAAACACAAGTACCCTTATTGAGCATAGTTGGATGCTTGAGTTTAGCAAAGCAGCATTGTCATCACCACTGACTTGCCCTGTCCACGAGGGAGCACACAACATTATATATTACACCTTGTAGTGTGCTTCATATATGTGTGTAAAATATACTGATACCCAGGGTTATATTGCTTGCAGGGCACAATACATGTATGTATTGTGAATATATGATGCATACTGAGAATGTGCCCTGATTTTGCAATGTTTCCATATGTAGCTTCAAGTCACAAAAAGAAAATGAACGATAAACACCAATAAGAAAGCATCATATATACAGTTCCATAAATTTTCACTATAATTAAGTAAATATACATGTATGTGAATTACACCTGCTTGTGCATTAGTAAGTGGTGCACAGATGCATGCAGCATTGCTAAAACCAGCAAAATAATACTATATCTCATGTACTGTACTCAAACTCAGGACCATATGTATGGCAGTCCTGCACTTACACCTGTTGCCTCAAGAATTTTGAGAAAACAGTTGTGTATGTTGTACTTCATTGTTGTAAAATGCAGTGTCACAGCAGTAATACACAGATTGCACACTCTGTACTAGAAACCAGTAACATCTGTACTCCAGGATGGGTTTTCACAATGGTGAAGGGCATTAATTGAATATATCTAGTTATTATTTTTGTCTGTCTACTGCATAGGTAGTCCGCTGCACATGATGCAAACCTGATAAACACAGACATTACCCACTTATGCTATTTGTGCTAGGTGGTGCATCACACAAAAAGGGCAATGATAAAGGAGAGGAATAAGAATGAAAATCTTAGTAATGGACACGTGAGTAAAATAACTCTCTGCTGTCACGCGTTAAGGTACTTTCTGGACAAATCCACCACTATTTACTTCATTACTGCACCAAGTTAGGATATACAAGGATATGCCATAATATTATTACAGAATGCATTCTAGGTTCAGGACTTACCTTGCAAATGTAGCAGTTGAGACAATTTTATTTCAGGCCTAGAATCTCCTTGTGACTAGTCCCATGGGATGAAAGTATGCAGGAAAAAACAGAATGTAGGCTAGATGGATGCTTTATAGCTTGTTGAATAGGTCCATCACACTGAAATCATCTGCTTATGCTGTAATTAGTAGATATGAAAACATCTGCTACTTTACTGAATATACAAACTTTGTCAGTGACCATTGATGCACGATGAGCACCTACATGCTGCAGTGCACACCTATGTTGACATAAGGTGACCACAAGGGAACTTAGTTTTGTTCATGTCTATTATATCATGCAAAAATGCAGTATAAAAAGTACAGGGAAGATTGCAGAACCTGTACTCGAACCCAGAACCTTCTATACTTTAGCCCTAGACATACACCTGGTGCCACAGGGATAGTTATATGACATGCATCAAGAAATTTGCCATTCATTCCTCCATTTCCCATAGTTGCTCTAAGCACCACATCGGGCAAACAAGGAGGAAAATTAAAAAATAAATTTTAAAGTAATGCTGATACATATGTTTAACAATCAGTAAAAGAGATGATACAGAACATGGGAATTGTACACTGCTTGCATGCAGTTTTACACTTTACCGACCTACATGTACACCTCTGTAAGTGTAACCTGACACACCCCCTTCATGTAATCATTCACTGTTATCATGCATTCAAAACAAACCCTGTAGAAGTGCCTTACAAAGTGAACATCTGTACATGGTTACATGTTTTTGGGATTCAGCAATTCTAATGAGTTTGGACCTCATTTGCATCTTCACCGTGTTCACAGCCCTGAATCTACACAGTTGGTAACAGGTCTATATCAGAAGAGTGAAAGTTCACAAGAACGAAGGCTCAAACATTGAAAAAGCACAAACATCGAACTTGATATATTCTGTTTGACCAATATTACACGAACTATATTCACATCATCAAGGATGTGGAACACAGTTGTGAAACAATATTTCAGAAGAAGAACACTAAAATCCAGAGGGATATCAAAAGATATGAAATTGGGCAGATTTACCCTAAATCAAAACCACTTGATCATTGCCATGGTAAAGATAACAAAAAGGTGCATGAGAGAAACATGGAGGAAGCGGAAGACGTCACTTCCTGTTGTGAACGTGATGACCATAGCGATACCCGTATGCTTAATGGGAGCCCCATAGACGACGGGTTGCGACATTCGGATAGACTTAAAAATCAGGGGCATGTATTGGAAGGAGGTGATTATGGTAACATGGGGGTTCGACCTAAAAAGGAATTTTTATTCAACAGAAATCAAAGAAATGTTTGGAAAACGCGCAAACAATAAAAGGTACTTTGACATCCACGACAGAAAGTAAATTAAGGCCGTTTAACCATCACATGGACTCAGAGCACAATATTACAGGTACTGAGACTTTTGAATCATTGGAAGGGGTAACTGTTGTTAAGCCGTTTTCGGATGTATCGCATATTAGTACTGATCGTGTTTTGGTCAACCAAACACAGACCTTGACATCATTTCATTGTAATTCCAATGTTGATTTGAATGTCACACAGATTATTGGTAATAATTTATCCTATGGGTTGGTAAAAACTCAAGTTACAGCTTATAAGGGGTATGATGGTGATAATGAACCATTGGCTGTGGAGCCAAGTTTTTGTTTGTGTGACAATATCGACGATGATTCAGTAGTTAATGACAGTTCTTTTGTTAATCCTAATAAAAACATTGGTTTGTCACTGCAGCATTTGTATGATAATGCAGAGGACGATATTTTAATGAACCTCAGCACGTATGAGTATTTTATTAACGATGGTATTTTGGCTTTTTCAAATGGTAGTAACAATGTAACATTGGATTTAGGACCTAACAATAATGTGTGTTGTGATAATGCTTCTCATCAAGTCACTTCTTTAACACAGGATGACAATTGCTTTTATGTTGAATTTTTTTTTTTTTTTTTATTAATTTAGACCCTGAAGCATATTTTGATGAAGTGATGGTGGATGAAACAGTCGGACATAATTTGTCCGATGATAATCATCATGATGACAATACTGTCTTGAACGTGTTGAAGAGTATTTTTTTAAGTAATCCTACTCTTACCACTAACAGTCAGGGTGATTTTAAACTTTTTAACTATTCTAGGGTTCCCATGGATAGTAAATTTGTTAATCTTTTTTCGAGAGGCTTCAGTTTTGGTCCATGTGGTAAAGGGAACTTAGTTGAATCCATTTTGGACTTAAAGTTGTTTGCCCGCAAATTAAATTTAAAAGTTTTATTTGACAACAGCTCTGATAACGGGGATAGGAATGTCAATGGTAATTTTACCAAGCCTAGTGTTTTTAATCCCCCAATGAATGACAAAGTGGCCATTTTTGAAAAATTGAGTGAAATTGATATCAGGAAATTTCACAAATCTTACAAACAACCTATGCACACAAATATGTCCAAAGATGAACAAGCTATACTTAGGGACATACGTGGGTTTAAAGACATTAGAATAATGAAACCCGACAAGGGCAACGGTGTGGTTATCACTGATAAAAGTGACTATATTTCTTATATGACAACCATGTTACTTAGTGATTCTTATATTGAAGTAAGTTTAAATGAAATTAACATTGCTCATAAAAAAATAGATTTATCACTTGAGGATATGCTGTTCCAAGGGGAGATCTCTGAGATTGAATATAATTTCTTAAGTAATGAAAATCCCGTCATTAGTGGGGTATTTGGTATACCCAAAATACACAAAGGGTTGAACAATTTGCAGTTCCGACCGATAGTGGATGGGAAAAGGAGCAAAACTTGCTTCATTAGTCAATTTCTGGACCACCACTTTAAAATGGGTATGTCAAAATTTCCCTATATCACTAAGGACTCATGGGACTTCTTAGGAAAACTGAAAGATTTTGATATGAAAGATGGTTACTGTTTTGTAACAGTGGATGTATGTAATTTATTTGCAGCCATTCCACATGATATTGGTTTAATATGGCTTGAAGAACAACTTTTTGAGACCAATGTCTATGATCAAGATAGGATCAATGCATTAGTTAATTTAATGGATATTGTTTTGCACAACAATTTTTTGTTTTATGAAGGTAACTATTACCAACAAGTAAATGGTGTGGCAATGGGGGCAGCATGTGCCCCCATGTATGCCAACCTTATTATGACTTATTGGGAACACAATTACATATTCAAAAGTGAATTTTATGAGCATATTAAAACATATTCAAGATACCTGGATGACATTTTTATCATCTGGGATGGAGATCATAGGGCACTGAATTTATTTCTTGAGTATATTAACAACACTGTACATTTCTTAGTTTACCCACGAAACTAGTTATGAAGTTATTACGTACTTAAATGTTAAATTATCCTATGATAGGACAAATGGTGGATTAAAATCGACTATATATAGGAAACCAACCTTCTCCAATTCCTATCTTCATTACGAGAGCTGGCACCCTGACCATCAGAAAAAGGCCATTATTAAAGGGCAGATGGTCAGGGCGGCCAGAATGGTGAGTGATGATGATGAATTTGTTGAGGAATTGGTTTATATGTCATCTTTGTTTTACAACAGGGGGTATCCCAAACACTTATGTAAAAGAATTTTTCATGAAGTGATGCATAAAATACACACAGGGATATATCAAGCCATATTACGCCATGGCTTTTCATCTGATAGATTTAATTCCAACAATTCAGTGGTTAAACTGATAGTTAGCAACATTCTGTTGTACATTTCCACGTTTAATGATTCTTCTGAAGTCATTAAAATGATTATCGATAGGAATTGGGAGATTTTGGCTAGAGACAACACTTGGGGACATTTGTTTCAGGGGCAACTAAATTTTGTTTATAGGAAGGATTTATCCTTCAAGGATATTTTTGAAAAAGAAACTAATTTTAGCGGGAAACAATCTAATAGACCCATTGGCAATTTTAAATGTGGGAGGTGTACAGTGTGTACCCACATATATTGCACAGGTAATAATTTTGTTGTAAATTCTCACAACATTATGATTAATGGTCACTTTAATTGTTATACATCCAATGTTGTTTACCTTGCATTATGTCAGGACTGCCAAGCATTTTATGTTGGCAAAACCAGCAGACACTTTAGAGATAGGGTGAAAGATCATCTGCTGGATATACAACATTTAAAAACAACTAATGCTCTTGCCAGACATATACAGACTAATGTTAACCATAGGTTAAAATTTTGTATCATCCAACATATTGATTATGATCCACAGGGTAGGATCACCAAATATGATTTGGATGTTAGGGAATTGAGATGGCAGATATGTTTAGATGCTTATAATCGACCAGGTTTGAATGAATTGTGCACCATTAAGCCTATTTTAAGGCTTAATAGGATTAAGGGTAAATAATTATGTTTGAGATTTAATACAACATTTTTTTAGCTGTTTTGTTTTTTTTAGCTTTTTCAGGTGTTTACTAAATTAATTTTTACTAAATAGTATTAATTAATTAATTAATTAATTAATTGTATTGGGTTTAAGGGTTATTATTTTTTACTAATGTCAACAGACATATTATTTAATTTTAACAACATTTACTATATATTATCAACATACATTATAGTTAATTTATTTATTGCACTTATGTTTAATATGCACAAATAAATACTGTATACATTTATTGTTACAACCATATTTGATTATTTTTTTCATTTTGGTTTAGGGAGTGTATTTTAAGTAATTGTTTTATGTATTAAGCGGTTTATAGTTTACTACCACTTTAAGTAGGTGTTAGTATTTTTGATAAGCTGCAAGATGTCATTAATTGAATCAAGTGGGGTGTAACCTTGTATAGTTAAGTGTTTTGATGTTATTAAGAAATTATTCTGATGAAGTTTGTTCACACGGACGAAACCTAGGTAAATTCGTTTTTGGATTGGCACAATAAACCTGCTATTTTATCAACTGCTGTGGTCGGTTTCATTTTGGAACACAGTATTTGCATAGCGTGGAATTTGTCCTTTGTTTGGGCTGAGTGGTTTGCTCGTACAACTTCCTGCTTGGTCGGATCTCCTTGACTTTCTGGTGTTATTGGTTTTTGCTGTTTTTGGTTAATCGAACTTGATATATTGTGGGGGGCTGTGCCCCCCCACCCCCCACTAAATATATATTCCAACTCCGAGGTTGCACTACAGTGAGGAAAGGGCAAATATTCCTAGCCTCACTATACTGCAACCCCAGAAATAGCATTTCGATGTCCGGCATTTTCGATCGGAAGAGCGTTTGATCTTGTGAACTTTCGCTCTTCTGATATAGACCCGTTGGTAACTACGTAGGCAGGGGAACTGAAGATGAGCCCAATGTTGTACAATCAAGGAAGGGTATTATTCAGATGTATATATGTGCACTCAGTAAATCAGGTCTGGAAGTCTATCTTTCATGGGGTTTACACTTTTACCTGTCTACATTAGACACGATTACAATGTTTACTTGGGGGTGGGGGTGCAAAGTGGCATTTATATCACGGCACTTAATAAGGACCTGTGGCTAATTTTAACATGATTTTGTAGCATACAAATTGTCTGGGAATGCCATAATATGTGTATGGGGTTACATGTTAGGGTCTATTCTGTAGAAATGTACAGCAAATTACTTGCTCTAGTTTTTATTTAGACTCCTGTATTTGGTAAACTTTTGCATACATGGCCAATACAAACACAGAGTTTGCATGGTTACTTTACAGCTTGTTGAATTGCTCCACTGTGTTGATTTCCTTCATTAGCATACAGTTCAGCTACTTAGTTTCTGTGTTTGTGTGTGAATGTGTGCCACTACACAGAGTTTACTGAATCTAAAACAATGTGCACACAGTCAAAATTATCATGTAGGCTCTATTGAATCCCCCAGACTTTTTTTTTTTTTTATTCAGGCCATCATTTGAACAAAAAGTTGTAAAAAAGTAGCTCTGAGGTGTACCTCAGAGCATACTGAGGCAGTCTGCAGATGAAAATGAATGGCTCCATCTGTTGTAGGAACACAGGCAATGGTCATTGACCTGCTGTAACAGCCCCACCCAATTTCAGTTCTTTCATACATTCATTTGCTCCCTGCAGCCCCCTCCCCATTCCTACTTTGCAGTCACCAGGCATCACTAATGTGCTGTACATTTTAAAGGCTCATCCATGGACTAGATGCTTGGCTTGCAGTCAAAGACTATCAAGCATCTCTAGTTTTCAGTCAATTAACCAGATATCTGTAGCCCTTTAAGAACGTAGCCAACTTTTGTTTAACAACAAAGAGCATACTACAAGATCTATAACTCAGAGGTAGCTTACTGGAATCAGTTAAGCAATGTAATAACAATGCCTGACACTGTTGTTTGACTTAACTGTATATAAAATGTTACTGTTTCCATTATTAATGCCTGCAATAGTTTTAAATGAAAAATATGTACAGAATGACTCATGACAAAATGCACCAAATGCAAGGCATATTTTCATAGTCTCTCAAGCAGAATATTTGAAATTTAGATTTTGCAAGGTTTCAAAACATTTTGTCTTGGATTCTGCGTATATACCTGTTCTATTTGTTTATCTTCAGAATATAAATGTGTTTGTGTGACGTGAGTATGTGTATCTCTTTATCTGTCTATGCATATCTTTATCTATATATCTTTATGTATTTTGATAGATAGATAAGTGTGTGGGTGGGCATATGGGTGCATTTATGTGTGTGTGTGTGTGTGGGTGTGTGTGTGTGTGTGTGTGTGTGTGTGTGTGTGTGTGTGTGTGTGTGTGTGTGTGTGTGTGTGTGTGTGTTTGAGAGAGAGGGGGAGCCTAGATAAAGCGGATAATGAAAATGAAATGTTTATTTAGATGATGAGCCTGGATACAAGGGAGCTACTCAATAAAATATATCTAAGAAATACACACTGCACATGTGAAACAAACACACACCACTTGAAAAGCAGCACAACCTAGCAAAAACAACTAACAACACAAGTCTACAAATACTACTACCCCCCCCCAAAATAATGGTAAAGGGAGATATAAAATGAAACATATGCCGCCTCTACAATTCACTTCAATGTAATAAATGAAAAAAGGGAACTCCATGATCAGGCGGCCACAAAGGAAAAAGAGAAATTCATTAAAAAAATAAATCTCTGCTAGCATATATGCAGAAAGTGCCCCAGCAGTAACTTCCTAAGAGAAAACAATGACTATGGAGTTCAGCTCGGGATACTGACTTTAGACTAAATGAGGAGTAAAGGAACCTGACTAAAGTATGATTAAACTGCCAACTTTTACACTTATTGTGGCTTTGTTCAGACACCAAAAGTCTGGGGAAAAGCTCTGGCTGTGTTTGCCCTAAGGAAACATATTGTTCTATTATCAAGCTGATCTGACCTTTCTAGTAGTGAAAAACTATGGTCACATCAGATGCAATTGACAATTTCTCTGATCCTGTTTAAGTAATGGACAGTCATACCCAATAATATCATCCAAGGTAGTTGCATAATATCTGCATAAACAGACTGTATTTATCTCTGGGTTTGTTTTGTGGATATATATCTTTGCATGGGACTAGTTACTACAAGTGCTGTGGATTTTGAAGCTGATTCACTGAGTCATGTTGTTCTTGCTGTTTTCTGAATGTACTGGGATTTATTACTGTATCTTATCCAATCTACATTAACTGTGATCTTTTGGGTCTTTAATATTTAATGTTTGTTGTCTGTTAATACATTGGTTTACAAACAAATAAATTAAATTAAATTAAACCAATATGAGAAATAACCAAATTCTAAACTAACAAATCCTGACATAAGCCTTTATATGCTACTAAAATGAGGGAAAACATAACTGACACTACTTAACAATATTAAAATGTAACTCAGCACTACTGTATGAAAACATGCACTAGACAATTTGGTCAAAAAATAATTCTACAGAAACTACCTAAAGCTTTGTTCAGTAGATAACTTAACATTAACCAAGAACCACTCACCTAGTACCCATCTGATGCTAAGGTCTTCTGGTTTAAACTATAGCAAACTGCTTGATGCAGTCTGTAATCCCAAACTTGAGCTGATCCTGTTTCCCAGTCTGGCACTTATCTATTGAGTAGTAAATTCCATTCTCATTTACATTGATCTTGCTATGCTCAACAAGAAAAAGATATTCTGTTTTAAACTGTTGCAAACTGCTCACTACAAATACAAATGCACATTGTAGCAACCAGTTTGCTTCAGTTACAATGCCACCCACTAACCACTTAATTTCTGGGTTGTAGTCAAACTCCAGGTTTTCTATGCCAATTCCAGGTGATTGGATTGTTGACACTGTAGTGTAGCAACAAGGGATGAGTTGTACACCTGGGTTTACCATCCTTTTGGTGAGACATTTAAATAAAATCCCATCTACTTGACATGGTGGCAGCTCAGATGGATGTAAAAGATCCCATGGCTCCCACTGAAAAGAGAAAGGGTCCCTTTTTATAAACATCTACATATAATTGTACATACTTACAAAAAAATTACATTAATGTACATTTCTCCACCTTATATCTTTTTGTTTTATATTTGTATAGACCTCCACTCCTTTTTCCACAACCACCATTTGATTTTCCATATTATGTTTGGTATCACCCAATTTCCACTAAACATAATCTCATTCAATCTTTCATTCCACATCACCCATACAATGCAAAACATTCTCCTATCCAAATTTTTGACATATTCCTTGGTGTATTTCTCATAAAATCCATATTCAATAATATCCATATTTCTTTATTTACAAGTCTTTATTTTTTCCAAAATGTTCTTTCTTATTATTTTCACATTTTTTTTACTCTTTTACATGTTAAGAAAACACATTCTACAGTTTCTAGTTTACCATAGAAATGACATATCCTCACGTTTACTTTTTTTATAAGGCATATTCCCTTTTATAGGCAATTTGTAGCCTCCATAGAAATCTTGACATTCAGCATTCTTCATGCACCATTTATTTCATTGTTTTTTAGCTTGCTTTTCTTATTTCTTTTTTTAGATATCCACATGGGTTCACACAGTAGTTTTGTATCATTATCTTTTTATGCCATACTTTTTGTCTTCTGTCTCCTCTCTTCTTAACTTCTATATCTTTATTTTGTCTCCATACTTCATTATTTCTTCATTTCTCAAATCTCTTTCACTTTAATTTAATTTTATTAAATTTCATTCCCTTTCCTTCCTTTTCAGTTTTTTTCTTACTAACAACTTGCATTTTTCCACTTATCCATTATAACACTCTATATAGAGGCAATGATGCCCCATATATGATAGGGTTCAATAAACCCAAACCCCAGCTTCTATCCATGCACAACACTCATCTTTTAACTGGGTTTAACCCAAATCTCCAAATAAATCTAAATATCATTTTGATAAACTGTTTTTCCAAATTTTTTGGTATCATATTCTCCAGCTACATAGGTTTTTCCCATCCATATGGAATTAATCAGATGCACTTTAAAAAAAGACAATCTGTGCCAACTCCACATAATACTAAATCCTTTTAAATTTGTAAAATGTTTCATCCATTGTTTCATGCACAAGATTTTATTCCTAATGCCAGTATTTCTTTTGTTCCAAATTTAATACCCATTAACTGTTCCTCTGATCCAAATACCTTATTATTTTCTCCTTTCAGTGATATATCCATTCCTTGTAAACCATTATTTACACACATAATAACTTCTTCCACCCTTTTCTGTCTTTGTTTGTAAGAATAGCATCATTCTCATAAGATGTGATGACAGGATATGTAAAACCAATATTCTGTATGTACTGCACTTTTCTCATTTTTTTCATTTGTCTAAGTAGCCAATTCATTACTATCACAAATAAAATATTATTGATTGGACACACTTATTTTAAACCCATATTAATCTCTATTTCTTCACTTAACCAGCAATTTATCAGCATTCTTATTTTGATATTCCTATAGATTGAGCTAATTACTTTTTGAACGTGTTTGCTAAAGTTATATAATTCCATTATTTCCATAACACATCACAATGTCATGATCTATCATAAGAAATCTTTTACTTATATCTCTCAGCAATAAATTTTGTTTCATTTTCTTTTTTAACATCATTTATCATTTACCTAATAATCATTAATAGTTCCTGACAACCTTTTACTTTAACTCTATAAATATTATCTTCTAATACTGTATGTACTTTTTTCTAATAAATATCTTAAAATTAATATTATTTAACAAAATGGGTATCCAGTTATTCATCTCATGTTTCTCTCCTTTCTTCAAAATAAATCTCATAATTCCACTACAAAATTGTCTATAACAAATACCATCATATAACCAGTCATTAATTAAATAAACTAAGATTTATTTTCCCATTGTACCATATTCTTATACATTAAATAACCTATTCCATCTAAACCTGCTACAGAATTAAAATGTACTTTATTTATCACCATATGTAATTTCATTAGAATAATTTGTTTATCAACATCTTAACTTATATATTTTCTAAATTTCTTAACATCCCATTTATTTTGATTTTTCATCTCTCTTTTCTTTATCATCTCTTTAACATTATGCATTCATGTTACTTCCTTGTTGTTTCTCCACTTTTCCATTTTCATTTTTATTTCTGTCATTATACTACTTTCATCTTTTACTATTTTACTTAAATATGGAAACACTTCTTTCTTTTTTCCTTGCAAAAATATCTTTGATAATGCAATAACTCCATGCTTTTTCTTTATTTATTTTGTATATCTCTTCTTGTTTTCTGTAATACACTTTCTATTTTCTCTCTAAAACTCTAGACCCTTATTCTGCATTTCCATATATTCGTTTTTTTATTTTTGTCTTATTCTAGATTCCCATTTTATATAATTCTTCTAATATTTCTTTTTAAATGCCATCCACCATTCTGTCCAATTATAAATTTCTCTACTAGTCATATATGTCTATAGTTCCAATATATTAACTTTTCCTTTCTCATTCCACACTTTCTCATTTATTCTTTTTTAACACCTTTATTGAATTATCACTTGCGATTTTTTAACACTTTTATTGAATTATCACTTGTGACATAGGCATATTTATATTTTAATCCCTTTTCAATTTCCATATGTTCTTTATTTTTTTCTATTTCTGTCCATATTGCCATATGATATTAAAATTCTGTTTCCACTGCTTCTTCTGTGACTATTTCTTAGAAACTAAGAAATAATCAATCTCTGTTTTATCATTACAGCAGACAAACTCAAACAAAATAACAAAACTGCTAGTGAAAGGAGAAAACAGACACCACAACCTTCTTAGCACTTTCCGCTTTCACTCGATTTAATAAAAATGAACTCCATCAGAAACACACCCATAACAACTAATTGCATTCAAATACCATATTCAGTCACATGACAAAATTCAACCAATGAATGCATCAAACAGTATAAATATATATCACAATGTTAAATGTAAAAACATAATTAAAGCTTTTGTGCTTGCAAAAAACATTTGATATTGATCATATCATTTAAACCAGGAAGCTGGTCAGACATTAACGAAATCTGCAATATAGTCTCCTGGCATTTGAACTGAGTTTAAAATCCCCATTCAATACATCATTGTTTACCCTTTCCAGTACAAAAAATAAACATTTTTTGAAGCTAGAGCACACAACAGGTTGTCTAGATAACGCATTTGACATATCTTTTTTTGCGGATGGCCAAAGTGTGTTCATATATACATTTATTTAGAGCTCTAATGGTCTTCCCAATATAAAAATGTTCACAGGAGTTGCAGAAAGGTGAATACACAACATTTGTAGTGTTGCAAGTATACTGCCCTTTACCTGCAACCACTTTATTCATATGCTTAAATACTACTGTAGATATCCCCATAATATATCTACACTGTTTACATGTCCTGCAGGGGTAAGTACCAAAATTAGAATCACAAATAGATCTAGTGTATCTAGAAGCCCTTTCCAAAATAGTTTTGATATTAACAATCTTCTTATAGGTGAAAATAGGTCTATCACCTAAAAGTTTGGAAAGTTCAGAATTACCTAACACCACCTTTCAATTGTCTAAAATAATGTTCTTAATGAACATCATTTCATTAGTGATCGGAACAGGAAAAGCCAAAGAATAATGGTCAACAGTTTTGGTCAATGCTTCAGAACACTATCTCTTGTGTACTTCAAAACTGGGCAAGCTTTATGTACCCTTAGCTCTGTGACCTCAGTTATAATGTTTTCTAGTCAAGGAAATTTATATCCCCTTTGTATAAAAAAACACATAGCTTACATACTTCATTCAAAAATATGTTGTCATTGTTCTTCAAATGACTTAGCCTGATGAATTGTCCTTTAACAACCCCTCTCTTCATATAACTAGGGTGTAGACTTTCATGGTGTAAGCACTGATTAACAAACGTGGATTTTCTAAAAATACAGAAAGCCAAACAGGGCAACTGAAATCCCCACTGAAGTTGCAGAATGCTTATACAAGCCAAAAGAGCGTCTAAAGAACAGAGCCTCCCCACAGGACAACCACTGGGTAGACAAGTATACACCTTCTCAATACCACAACAATCGATGGGGGAGGGGGGGACAATCCAACAGGGGAGGGAGAACCTTTTACAATCTCAACAACAACAGGAAATAATTGAAGTGGATTCTCCTGAGCATACTGATGTTTTTGACATTATAGGCACTTACCATTACCATATTCTACCCCCTTGTAGCATCATTACGAATTCTTTAGGTGATTTTAAAGTTTATAATTTTTCTAATGCCTGTATGGACACTTCACACTGTGATATTTTTGCAAAGGGTTTCACTTTTGTACCCCAATACAAGTGTAATGTAGCCACCGCCTTGATGGATCTAAAATTATACACCTGCAAGCTGAACCTAAGGGTTCTGTTTCAGAACTCTTTATCTAGTCAGTTTGTTAACCCCCTTTCCATTTCCAGTACTTACAATCCTCCATTACATCCTATGATTTCCTTATTTGAGAAAATGTGTGAACTAGACATATGTAACCTCCCTACAAGGTATAGGACGAATGCTGAAATTCATACTCAGGAGACTACCACCATTATAGAAATCAAGGATGTGTTGGATAGAATTAGGATCATGAAACCAGACAAAGGGGGTGTGTTGTGTTAATGAACTTAGATGACTATAACAATAAGATGCTATTTATTTTAAATAGTAAAGCCTATGCAAAATCTTCCATCAATGAATTGAATGGTGCTTACACTTAAATAAGGAGTGAACTAGAAGACTTCTTTATAGAAGGTTATATTTCTATTGAAATTCTAAATTAACTATCAGTTTTACATCCAAGAGTGTCAGTAATGTTTGGCTTACCTAAGTTACACAAGAATTTAACACAACCACCCATGCGCCCCATAGTAGATGCTAAGGGATCCATTACACATCCCTTGGCTAAACATCTTGACCATACATTAAAACATTTTGTTTTTAATGAAACTCATATCTGTAAAGATTCCTGGAGCTTTCTTGAATCTATCAACAAGATACCTTTCAAAGACACTTTTGTCTTTTTGACTATTGACATAAAAAAACCTTTACTCAGTTATTCCTCACAGTATTGGTCTTGATTGGTTGGTCATTTTGATGTATTACTCTACACTCACCTCAAGGAAGTTGTGCTTAAAAACAATTTAATTCTTTTTAACAACAAAATCTTTCTACAACAAGAAGGGTTAGCTACGGGGTTAGCATGTGGTGGTCCTTACGCCAATATAGTTGTGACACAGTGACAGAAGAAATTCCTTTTTCCCTCGAGTTTCTATGGTTACATCAAACACTATACTCGATATCTGGATGATATCTTTATTTTATGGGATGGACCTGAGTTATTAATTATTGAATTTATTACTTATATTAATTCCACCACAGAATTTTTAAAGTTTACTTATACACATCATTTAGATGAAATTTCCTTCCTTGACATTTTCCTTGTTAAGGATTATCAAAATAAGAAATTTATATCAAAAATCTTCAGAAAAGAGACGTATTCAAATTTTTTACTTCACTATTCAAAGTCTCATCCACTGAAACAGAAGAAGGCTATAGTGAAGGGACAATTTGTGCATGCTGCACGAATGGTGTCTATTATGGAAGATTTTTTGCCTGAATGTGATACACTCAAGTATATGTTTCTGAAAAGAGGATATCCTGTTAGTTTTGTCATGGAGATTTTACTGGAAGTTGTTAATAAAAGTGAAAGGGCTTTCTATCTACCTTTGCTAGAAGAAATCTTAGGATACCAGAGCCCTAACACCAATAATGACATAACCATTCAAGACACTAATTTAGGCATTAGTGACTATAGGACTTCCTTAGTAACTGTCTTTTCTTCCGACAGCATTGCAATAAAACAAATACTTAATAAGGATTGGTCCATCCTTAGACAAGATAAAGCTAGTAGACCCTTCATTGATATAGTTCCAACCTAGTTTATAAGAAAGGTAGGAACCTAAAAAATGTATTTGATACAAAAATAAGTGGACTGAAGCACAAAGTTGGATATATGAACAAATGTGGTATGTGCCACTTTTGTAAATACATTAAGGAAGGGGACACTTTAAACATTAACAATATTAATTTCAAAATTCATCATAGATATAACTGTAACTCTGAAAGAATGATTTATTGTGCTGTTTGTAACCAATGCTGCTGTTTTTATATTGGTAAAACTGACAGGAAACTAAAAAAAAATCACATTTATGAGCACCTCTATGAGATTAAAACAAAAAAGTTAACTAATGCTTTGAGCAAACACATATTGGACAATGAAGAACATATGTTTAATTTTTTGTAATAGACAGTATACGGACAGACATTAGAGGTGGAGCCTGGTCCATACTCTTAGAAAAGAGAGAGCTTTACTGGCAGTTGCACTTTGGTGCAGGTAACTGGCCAGGATTAAATGAAAATATTTCAATCAGCTCACTTTTAAAGCTCAAAGCATTAGACAGATAAATTACATGGTATTATATATATTTTAAAAATACTATTTTTTGATAAACACTTTTTAATACTGTCATTTATATATTTTTACATATTTATATTCCATTTTAATAGTGAACAAACTATTTTATATATAATATGTATTACATACAACTGTTTTACTGTATTTTAATGTTATGTCTTTAAGGGGGGGGTGTCTTCTTTCATTTCATGATAATGATGCCTTCCACATGTCTTTATAAGGGGGACTTTACAATTTTAATGTATCTGATGAAATTCTAGTGTTCTGGGGATGAAAGCGCTTATCTGTTTTATGTGGATTTAATAAAGCTGCGTTTTGCCCTTGGACTACTTCTGGATCAATTTTTTGGCTTGAATAAGCATTCTGCTACTTCAGTGAGGATCTTAGCTGCCCTGTTTTGCACTTGGACTACTCCTGGATTGATTTTTTGGCTTGTATAAGCGTTCTTCAACTTCAGTGGTGATTTCAGCTGCCCTGTTTGGCTTTCTGTCTTTTGAGTTAGTTTTTTCTTTGTACTTTTTGATTTTCTAAAAATACTACTTTCAAAAATCAAATCTTTTTGATTGAAAGTCAGATGTAAATCTAAAAAGTCAATGCTGTCATCAAAGCTACCCACAGTAAATCGTAAAAATTTGGTAGTACAATTTAAATCCTGAACAAAGGATAAAAAAATGTATCTTGATTTCCATTCCATAAAAAATCAGGTCATTTGTGTAATGCCTGTAAAATAGAATATTTTTGGCTAAGGAATGTGTAATGAGAAGTTTTATCTCCCACATTGTCATCACCAAATTCACAAAACTAGGTGCTACCCAGGACCCCATTGCAACACCTGATATTTGTTGAAACAGATCACCCTCAAATCTAAAAAAAATATTTTCCAATACAAGCTCCATCAAAATACAGACGGTGTTAACAAGATTGTTGTCTAAACCAGTGTACTGACTTAAATATTTTCTCATATACTCTATGCCTATATCTTTGTCTATACAAGTATAGAGAGAAACAACATCCAAAGATGCAAATTTAAAAGTCAAATCAGAACTACCAATTTGACTCAACAATTCCAGAAGGTGCCATGAATCCCAGAGATAATATATGGAATTCTGTACTATGGAGTTCAACAATTTGTCCAGCCAAATTCAGATAGATTGCATTTTAGAAAAACTGGCAGACACTATTGGGCTAAAAGGAGGGCAATCCCTATTCTTGTGTACCTTTAGGATGCCAAACAGTGTCACCAGTTTAGGATGTTCAACTAACAAGAAATTATAAACGTAAAAATCAAAATTACCCTGGCTGAACAAATCAAATAAGTGACTAATCTAAGAAAACTTTGTGTGATAAAATCCATAGTCGCTTTCCTATAACAAGTAACATCTTCTAGCAAAGTATTTATTGCCATACGACAATCAACAGACTTCATCACAACGACCGAACCACCTTTATCGGCTTTCCTTACATGCCAATCTCTACTGGGTTCCAAATGATCCAAAGCTGATACTTCACCTGGAGGAAGATTCAATATGTTTTTATGGCCAACATTTAACTTCCTAAATTCTTGATCACACAAATTACCAAAAACTAATAGAGTAGAATTTAACATAGGGTTGTAACCACTCCTTTTCTTAACAACAGGGTCATGTGGAGCAGACCCAGAAACTCCATCAAAATGTAGTTTAAATTAAGCTTCCTCAAGTACAATTTTAAATCTACAATTAATCTTGGCAAATTTACTGTGTTTGATGGAATAAAGGAGAAACCTTTCTTAAGTACAGAAACCATATCATCTGACAAAGATTCACCAGTCAAATTATGCACATTGATAAAAAAGTCTAATTCTTCTTGCAACCCTTGCCTTTCCCTTTGCTTCATGTTGGAACTTTGCTGGACCACTTTGGAGTCTTTTTGTTGCCAGTACTGTCCATCAAAAAGGACCAGCATTGTTAACTACTGGAACTAAATGGGCAGATGAAGTAGAGGCAATAGCACTGTCTTTATGAACACCCCCACTAATGACTTGCCCAGACCCAGTTGTTGAAGTGGTCACTAAGAAATTGCCACCAGAAGATGTACCTAAGTTACTCAAGTGAACCACATTGTCCTTGTCATTAACGAGGTTACTTTTAGTCTCTTTAGAAAATTTAACCAAATATGCTGACTTAGCAGCATAAGCTGTGAGGTCTCTCTTAAGTTTCCCTTGTTTGCGTGTGATAATCAAAGCCCTATGTCTCTCTATTTTGGCTGTGATACCAAATTACAAAGAAGAAAGGGACCCAAAAGCCTCAGAAACTCTAACTTTACTGTCCAAAGATTCCATTTGGCCTTTTAATGTAACCAATTCAGCCTTATAATGCTCCACCAACATTTTCATATAACTGAGACCAGCGTTGTTAAATAATTCCACCAACTTTGTGTACAGACTGCCGCCCTGCGTGACACAGTTGGGGATTTTAAAAACTCTAAGGCCAAAAGGTACACATTTTAACCTTATGTTCTCTTCCAAATAAAATATCTCTAGCTGTAAGGAAACAATTTTTGTACACAGCCTTTACAATGGGAAAATGTCATTTTTACATACAGTATAATTATTCAGACTGGAAGGAACAGCAGGTTCACTTACTTGGCTTGAAGGAGCTCCACTTACCATGTTATAAAAAGGATCGTCAATTTCTTGGAAAACATTCTGTAAAATACCATCTGAACTCAACATGTTTGGAACGACAGTCCTGTTTGCAGAAGAAAAACTGTGGTTCATCAACTCTGTTGAGAACGCCAACCCACTATTGCTTCCTACAATGGCAACTGATGCAACATCATCATGTTTGCTTCCTGGATTAGAAACTGAAATGTTCCTGCTCCCAAAATCATGGGCAAAGGCATCACAAATTGCCTCAGAAATTATGCTAGATAGATGTCCACTAAAATTCATGCCCAATTCTGGAAAAGGATGTGTGCTAAGGTTGAGCAAAGTGTCTTGTGAAGAATCTTTTCCCAACTTCACTCAAGCAGAACAGAAATGGAAAAACTCCACAGTACACAAACTCAAACCAAATAACAAAACTGCCAGTGAAAGGAGAAAACAGACACCACAACCTTCTTAGTGCTTTTGTTTGATTTAATAAAAATGAACTTCATCATAAACACACCCATAACAACTAATTACATTTAAATACCATATTCAGTCACATGACAAAATTCAACCAATGAATGCATCAAACAATATAAATATATATCACAACATTAAATATAAAAACATAATTAATGCCTTTGCACTTGTAAAAAACATTTAATATTGATCATATCATTTAAACCAGGAAGCTGGCCAGTCTTTAACAAAATCTGCCATATAGTCTCCCGGCATTCTAACTGAGTTTTAAAATCCCCACTCAATACATCATTGTTAACCCTTTCCAGTACAAAAAAATGAAACATTTTTGAAGCTAGGGCACACAACAGAGTGTCTAGCTAACGCATTTGACATATCTTTTTTTGCGGATGGCCAAAGTGTATTCATAAGCTCATAAGTTCTGAAGCATTGACAAAAACTGTTGACCATTATTCTTTGGCTTTTCCTGTTCTGATCACCAATGAAATGATGTTCATTAAGAACATTATTTTAGACAATTGAAAGGTGGTGCTAGGTAATTCTGAACTTTCCAAAATTTTAGGTGATAGACCTATTTTCACCTATAAGAAGATTGTTAATATCAAAACTATTTTGGAAAGGGGTTCTAGATACACTAGATCTACTTGTGATTCTAATTTTGGTACTTACCCCTGCAGGACATGTAAACAGTGTAGATATATTATGGGGATATCTACAGTAGTATTTAAGCATATGAATAAAGTGGTTGCAGGTAAAGGGCAGTATACTTGCAACACTACTAATGTTGTGTATTCAGCTTTCTGCAACTTCTGTGAACATTTTTATATTGGGAAGACCATCACAGCTCTAAATAAACATATATTTGAACACACTTTGACTATCCGCCATTTTTTTTATACTGGAAAGGGTTAACAACGATGTATTGAGTGGGGATTTTAAAACTCACTTCAAATGCTGGGAGACTATATGACAGATTTTGTTAAAGGCTGACCAGCCTCCTGGTTTAAACTATAAGTACAAAGGCTTTAATTATGTTTTTTATATTTAACATTGTGATATATATTTATATTGTTTGATGCATTCATTGGTTGGAATTTTGTCATGTGACTGAATATGGTATTTAAATGTAATTAGTTGTTATAGGTGTGTTTCTGATGAAGTTCGTTCTTATTAAACTGAACAAAAGCACTAAGAAGGTTGTGGTGTCTGTTTTCTCCTTTCACTGGCAGTTTTCTTATTCTGTTTTAACATCCCCTCTCCTATATGTACTTCTGTTTATATCTCCCTAATACTTATTTTCATACTTCATGATGTCCATCATTTTTTCTTAACTAGACTATCTTTTTATTTCTATTCCTTAAGTCACGATTAAAATTTCATGTTACTATAATATCCATATTTGTTATCGCATAATCAAGTATGTACTGAAACAATCTTGCTCTCCCTTTACATGTTACATATGCTTTTATCTCTATAAATCTAAAAAAAGGTATTTTCCCATCTTAAATTTATCACCAGTAATCATCATAATCTAACTAAAGTAAAATCCAATATTGCAATTGCTGTGCTGCATAGCACAGCTAACACTGAATAGCCCCACCCCCCATTCCAAATTATACCTCCTCTCCATTCATTTTCTATTTGTAATCTTTCTTCCTATGTTAAATCTCTAATGTCATCTAATACTGTAATGCCTACATCACATTTATTACACCACTCGAATACTCCTATTGTTCTTACTAAACATTTTACGATTATTTGTTTCTCTCCTTCTTAGCCTGCATGAAATTATGTATTTGTATCCATTTCCTTTTTTTTTCACTTTCAAGCCTAATCCTTGGAATATCTTTTTTCTATCTTTTACTCTTTTTTTTAACAGAATTTTTCTTTTTAACTACTCCCTGATCTATATCTTCCCAAACACTAACCACTGACCCAACTTCTATTTCACTTTCCTCTCTTTCCTTTGTGTCACTATTTACTTTTTGTATACTATTATTTGTCTTTTCTACAGTCATTTTGCTGAGCCTTCTGCCATACTTGCTCCTTATTTTTTAAACTTTTATTACATTTTCTTCTATGCAAACGTTTTCTTAATGCTTTTTTGTACAATCCACCCATAAATGTCCTGTCATTTTACATTTATAACATTTTATTTCACATTTTTGCAAAATGTCCACACTCCCCACATACAAAACATTTCTTCTTATCACAATTACCTACAAAATGTCCCTCTTTCCCACAAAAACAAAAATAAACATGTTTCCGGTTGTCCCAAATACTTTACAACAGCTCTGTTTCCTTTAACATTAATCATTCTTGGAATATGCACAATTCTATTATTTTCCATTTTCAAAATATCTTTACAGTCCCATCCACCAGTCCATAGTCTTCTGTCATCAATTACTTTTAAAATAGTTTTAACTTCTTTGCATAAGTCTGATAAATATTTTTTTCAGTTCCTCTTTCTGTCTCTGTTCAAAATTGTATATGCACTTTCTTTTGTGTTTCACAGTAAAAGGTCTTAATTACATCATTATTCCATGGATGCATATCTTTTCTTTTATCATATTCCGTCTAAAAAGTCTCACAAAATGTCACAATATGTCTCTTTTTTTAATCAAAATAAATGTTATCTCTTGTACTTTGGTTCCTAAAGGCACAATTGTTGTGTCCCATATTTCATACCTGTCCATCTCTTTCTCTTTCTCTTCCTTGCTCTGTATACAAATAAATTAAAAATCTCACTGTGTAACCATTTTAGTTGTATTGTTCTTTTCCTTGGCTGCACGGACACATGCTGTTTCTGTATATGAATAGCATACTTATTTCTGTTTCCTCCATCTTCCTACTTTCTGTTTTTCCTTCTCTCTTCTCCCTTACTGCTTCTGCAAATGTTTTCTTATGTATATCATTCGCATCCTCCTTTTGGATCTTGTCCATAATCTCACCCCAATAAAGTTCTTTTCCAGTCTCTGGCTTGCTTTGCTCAATCGAGTCCATGAATAAATCATCCCCCAACCCTCCTGACTGCAGGGTTGTAATGTAAACGTTCTCTTGTGACTGTTCCTCTCATCTCAAACTCCCAAATATTTTTTTAATAACTTCTGCTTACCCTCCATATTTTCATCCACAATCTCCTTTCTGTAAAACATATCCTCCAAATCCTTCTCAGTCAGCTCTATGGAGTTTGCATTCACCTCATCTCCTATCTCACTGCTTGTCATTTTGCATACCATCCTCCCAGCCACCAGTGCACCAGGAACAGAAGGAATTCATGCACTCATCAGATGTACAGACCATGAGCACCATAACAAGTACGGGAAGTTCCATGATACCCAGGCCAAACTTATCCTAGCCGAGTAACTACCACCCCAGTTTACTCCTAAAAAGAGACAGTCTAGCAGGACTAACCTGGAAAGCAAAGGGATAAAGATAAATAAATAAAAAAGCATTATCATTCATTCTGAAAGCTGGTACTATAATAAAGCCCCATAAGCAACTGAGATCATGTTCCCAAACTCTTTGCACCAAGGTTTACTACTCCCTTTTGGCCTTCTGTATTTACCACAGTGACTCAAAACCAATGGGAATCAGCAGCTCATCCCTAAAAATCAGCAAAAATTACAACAGAAGTATGCAGTAGGTTGGTTAGTGCAATAAATGAAGCAACTTCTAATTATTCCTCCAAACCAGCTAAATAGCACAGACCACAACTTTTCTATTCTGGACCCTTATATATGGCAATCTTAACTGAAAAACATTGCTCTCTTTTCTTCTTCCCAGAATTCCAGACCCAACTTAAAAAATCATTTTCAAAAAAGCTACTTGTAAGTCCTTCAATTATGCATCACGGAAGAAGTAGCATTCACATTACCTCATCTCACTACTTTCTTCACAATAGAAAGTCCATTAATTCAAATCTGTGATGGATATTAACACTCATTATTATCATCTCAAAATTATTTTTGTCCTAAATAAAAATCTGTTAAGGCTGTTTATTCTCCCTCTCACCTTATTCTCACCTGTGCTCTAACTTTCCACCTATCTATGTGCATATAGTCGTATATACTATAAATACCCTGTTTAAATTTGTTCAGACTATACTTTTAAAAACTTTGAAATGTTTTAGCACAATGAAACTATGTATGCTTTCTGACTTTGCAATCATATTATCCTCACAATTCTGATTTCATTGTCTGTATTCCCTGGGATGAAACTGGAAATTGTCCAGGTGGATCAGTTGTTTTACACTGGTTAACAAAAATAAAATAAATGAAGCAATACTCTCCTTCTCATGCATTTTGCCTCTGGAACGAGACCTTCCCGGTTCTCAGAATAAAATCTTTGTGACCCCACTGGGTTTGAAACATTGACTCAGACTATTTAATGGAGTGTCTGTTTACAACATTGCAGCTCCATTTTTCCCATTAGCTTAATAGTTGAGGATGAGATCAGCCATCCATCTCTCTGTGGTAAATTATTTGCTATATTATCCCTTTTAGGGTGTGAAACTGGTTTTCTCCTCCAGAAAATTATCTTGTTGAACTACCTCCCTTCGAGTAACTGTTTGGTCATCCACTGGTCTTGGGGTTAGGCTTCAGAAGTCAAACAATAAAGAGCAAGACTTGGTGGTAATCACTCGGGCAATACTTTGTCACTCTATTATCTAGAAAATGGGTATGGTGTACCTCTTGGTCACTTTTTATCCAATTTCATGCCTTATCCATTTTCCTTGTCTCACATTGTTATTCATATTGTACCCATTGGTCTCTTCTCCCTTGAGGGCTTATAAGGCACATCAAGGATATTAGCTTTGCAAAATACAAAATTTCCTGATGGCTGTCTCTTTGACAGCTGTATCACAATCATCTAGTATCAGAAAAAGGGAAAAACAAGGTTCAACTCATGGTGGCTGACCAGATAACTGGTAAGTATGGGGAATGAAAAACTAAGTTAAAGTATGCATTACAGTTCAGTCCTAGAAAGAATTTCTCCAATGGCTGCTTTCTACTTGGGGAGTCTGTAGTCAGCACCTTTTGCTATGTGACGAAAATTCTCAATGACCCTTTCTTTACACACTGTGAGTGAGGTCATGTGCTTTCGTGTTCATTTTTTTACTAATTTGCATCTAAAGAACAAATTTCTAACCTTATTTTTTCTGTTGTGACATTGGTTACAACATGTATGACATTGCGTTAAAAAAAAGAAAACAATCTGTATTGTGCTGCAAGGGTTTAACATAGGGGCTCATATCTTTAATTGACTTCTTGGATATTTGTGTAAATATTTTATTATTTCTATTCATGGCTGGGTGATTAAATGAAGATATAAAATGCTTAATTTGTCATTAACAGTCTTCTCAGGTATACCAGTTATTGGAAACATTGTTTCTAATACTGTTTTTTAGATATTCTTAAACATTTGGCACATTGGTGCACATCCACTGTAATTAACAAAAAATGACTACAAAAAAGCCCAACAATGTCAATACATATATGATGCTATGGAGCAAGGATGTATTGGTTGTAGCATATTTTGAAACTTTTAACAGCCAGAAAAGCTTTTAAGTCTTCAGCATCTATCATACCTCTCAAATTCTTAGAGTAAGAAATCTGAACAAAGCCATAAATAAAAGTGGGACAAAGTCGCAAAAATAGGGACAATTTTTAAATATTTCTCTTAAAAAGTTAGAAAGCTGATAGAATAACAGGCTGTGCATTAGCAGGAATTTCCTGAAGGGTATGAAGTCTGAAACTTAAATATCTGGCATTATTTTCCAACTTCAATCTTTAACGATTTGTCACTAATTTGCCAGAAAAAACACAACTTTATTAAAAATGGACCAAAACTATGAGACAAAATCTGGACATTCTGGGAAAATCTGAACAGTTGAGAGGTATCTATGTCAGTACTAATGCATTCCATAAAACATCCAGTAAGAACTTTTATTTTTCTTTTTTTTTACTTTCTTCAGATGTCCCTCACATATTGTAAGCTGCACTTTGAAACACATCTTGTTAGGGTTTATTTATTTATTTTATTTATTTGGCTTTTTTACAGGGTTTGTCTAACTAATTTGGTTTAATCAAAAACCCCTTTTTAATGAGGCCTTTGTGAAAATCTTCAGCCTATTACAGGTATTTATAAACAAGCATTCTGCAATATGCATGAGCAGACATTAAATAATATACTTTAAGAGTTACACATGAATTTGGTAATTAGATTACAATTATATCAAATAAAGGCAAGTAGTATGGTATAAATTAATTATTAAAACAATTACTAAAACATCTCACAGACAGTAACCTACTCGCACCCACTCAACATGGTTTTCGGCAAGCACACAGCACAACAGCAGCCTTACTGTCATTTACCAACACTGTATACAAAGCTCGTGATGCAGGCCTACTAACATCAGTGATCCTACTAGACCTATCAAAAGCTTTTGATACAGTATCCCACTCAAAACTACTTTGCAACTTAAGACATAAACTGCTCCACACACACTATAACCTAGTTCCATAAATATCTACACAACAGAAAACAATATGTTAGATGACAAAGTAAGCAATCCAATTACTTGCTCAACAACACAGGGGTTCCCCAAGGGTCTGTTCTTGGGCCCTTGCTTTTTAACATATTTATTAATAATCTCCATAAAGCATCCCTACAAAGTACACTCATTCAATATGCAGACGATTCAACTATAATTACATCCTCTAATAATACCTCAGATCTCCTAAACTTAACACAAAATGCATTTACTTCCATCGAATCCTGGCTTAACGAAGCTCAACTGCTATTTAATTCCAAAAAATCAAAACTTTTACTCTTCACAACCAAACTTCTAACTCTAGACTTTAAAATTTTATCTCAAAACAATACAGAAATTGAAATTGTAAAAACAGCCAAACTACTTGGCATCACAATTGATGACAAACTATCTTTTGAGAATCATACTCAGACAAATCATAAAGACCCATTTTATGCTTGGCAAACTCTATAGGCATAAACTCTATTTGGACAAGTCTACCAAGTTGAAACTAGCTAATAGTCTACTTCTATCCTCCCTCCTCTATGGTTCCCCCATTTTCACTAACCTACACACATCTCTCCTGAACAAACTGCAGTTATGCTACTATAATATAGCTAAGTTTGTCTCCAACATGCCAACTCGCACACATCATTGCCTGGCCATTAAATGTATAAACTGGTTTGAATTCCCTCAGTACCTACATTACTCCCAACTTATTCTCACCCACAAACTACTAAATAATCCAAACTACTGCCCATCCCCTCAAACTATAATACAAACACACACCCCTACTCAGCATGTTAGGTCTTCTAACAAACAACTCTCATCCATAACTAAAGCCAACAAAAGAGCTGGACAATATCTCTATTCCCATGCCATTGCCAAACTTTGGAATGCACTCCCTCTCTGTATTACTCAACTAGACTCTTTAAAAACTTTTAAATGTGCACTAAAAGAACACTATCTCAATAACCTTGTATGTTCTTGAAGTCATATGATTAAACCACCTTAAATATTTTGGCCACTGTATACTACAAATACTTTTACTAACTTAATATAGTTGCAATTTACACTACCTGTCTTCATATTCAATCTCTCTTGCTTTCTTTATTTCTGTGGCTGAATAAACAGAATTGATTAAACAGTATTCTTACTTATGAGAATATACAAACAGAATTACTAAAACTGAATGCACTGGTTTTATTTTCTTGTATTGTATACCTCTATAATATGTATTTGTCTTGCATATCTACTTCAATTTGTATTATGTAAAAACTTTTTTGACTGTCAAAGTTAAGTTGATGTTATTTAAAAAATTTTATGATTGTATGGAACTTTTCTCCCCAGACCTCCACTGAAAATGGATCATTGGCCCCAGTGGACTTTCCCAGTCAACAAATGTCAATAAATAATAATAAATAAAACATAATTATGCAAAGATCAATGTTAAACATTGAACATCTGAAGCGGCGTATTGGTGGTTTTGTCAAATATATAATACAGCAATACAACATGTGATTATTGCACAAGAATTCAGATAAATAGTCAAAAAAGGAACTAGACAGGGCAGAAAATGTTAATATTGCAGTTAAGTGGTGGGGTTGAAAATGAGTTTGTAGATTTTATATATATAAATATATGTGTGTGTGTGTGTGTATATATATATATATATATATGTATATATATATATATATATATATATGGATCTAGGACTGTTGAACGAAAGTTCAACAGTCCGAATCCACTATCACCGAACACACTTTAACGAAGCGCTTCCACTGAAAAAGCGCTTTCGTTAAAGTGTGTTAAAAAAAAACAAAAAAAACATGAAATCTACTTTTATACAGGGCCAAGCCCCCTGGACCCCCCATGTGAGGGGTTGCATCCCCCACACCCCCCTACTTTAATATTCTCACTCTGATATCGCACTACAGTGGGGAAAAGGGAATTTTCCCTTATCAGCACTGTAGTACGACCAGCACAACAGGCATACTTACACGAAAATGCTGCTTCGGGGAAAAGCATATTCGTGTAAGTATGCCTGCCCATTTGCGATCCAGTAAAAAGTGCGTTCGTGCAACAGTCCTAGACCTATATATATATATATATATATATATATATATATATATATATATATATATAAAACTACATGCATATATGTGGCATACTCTAAATTCTTAGTGCAAGCAATCTTGACAAAGCCAAAAATAATTGGGGGTCAAAGAATCAAAATTAGAGGCAAATGATAAGTACTGATGTTAGTAATATTTGAAATTTTATATACTAACAGATTTTGCATCAGCCTATATTTTCTGAATGATAAGAAGTCTGAAACTGAAATAGCTGCCATTATTCAGTGATTTCAGTCTCAATGATTTGCCAGAAAACTAGATATTTTATTAGGAAAAGACCAAAAATATGAGGCAAAAATCTTGATATTCCACAAAATCTGGACAGTTGAGAGGTATGATATATGGCTTTCATTAGAATTGTATTAGAGGTGCGACTGAACAGTGTCAAAAAACTATGCATATGGCTTGGAGATGCTAGTAAAACTATTAGGGTAATGGAGAAGATGGATTGTAGGGCATAGGATTCTTTATGAACAGAAACAGTTTGACAAAATCATGACATGACGATAACAGTGACATTTATCCTGGAGATATTCAGGAGCAGTTCCACTGATTTGATAGACAGTTTTAGTTGTGTTTTAAATTACCTTGCCACCCAGTTGATTGCTAATGGAAACTAATAATGAGTTTAGACTTTTAGCCAAAAAGGAAAAAAAAAACTCTGCCTAAATTGAGGTTTCCCTGTCATTGCTGAGCTTGAACCTTCTATGACTCCATAGCCAGTTACCCCACCTATATATGGAAGGTCCTCCCTGTATTCAATCTGGAAGCATTCATTCATTCATATTCTAAGCTGCTTGTCCTGAAGAAGGCCACTGTGTTAGGAAACAGAGCTGGATGGACCAGCCTTATCTAGTCTCAGCAGCAATCCCCAGTTCTACCTGTGAAATCCCTAGATGTTCCCAGGCATACTGGAAGATACAATCCCTCCATTTTTTGACTGGGTCAACTTTAAGATCTCATTTCAGTGCAACATGCTTATAGAAGTCATTTTCATGAGATATCAGGAATATTTTACTTGACTACTTTCAAAATAGAAGTGTAGTGGTTTCAGTCTAAGAGCTTTCCAGATTGCTGAGCTGCATGTTTGACATGGATAGTGATCACATCCACCCTGTGAGGGACCATGATTTCTGCCTCTTGCATCCAAGATACTATGTTTTTGGTAACTAAAAGCATATGACCACATGTGAGAAGGCCGTAGACTGGCTGGTAAATTTTGAGCTTTGCCTATGATTCCTATCTTGTTTCACCACTATACCCAAGTACAACATTTGCAGTTCTGTTGCCATTGCATCCACTGACAGGCCAATCTCTCAATCTCTGCTGCCTGCATTTCTGAACAGGACCTAATAATATTAATTTATCTCACTCATGGCATCTTTTTTTCCTCTAACATACATAGAAGACTGAACTATTTGTGAAAAGGACCACAGTTTATATTTTGGGAGTGCTACCTTTTACTCTAGGTACTTCACTCTCAGCAATGAATCAGTCAAGTGCATGCTGCTGGAGGCTAAAAAAAAACATGATCTCCAAACAAGAAAGATGCAGCCCTCACATCTCCAAACTAAATAGTTTCTGTTGATATCCTGTCCATGAAATCTCAGAAATAGAAGGGGAGTCAAGAGCCCTAGTTTGTGAAGTCATAAACCCACCTCAATTATATTACATTAAACACCAAGAATACAGACACAAGTGTCACTCAGACCTCGAATACTGAAGACAAATAGCACTCTGGAGGGGTCCTAGAGAACTGTACTATTGTAAGGCTGCCCAAGGGACATTTTTATAGTACACAGTCATATGCCATCTCCGGGTTTACAAAGCACAAGTAAACTGTAATGACAAACTCTAATAATCCCTCCAGTTTCTGTGCAAAGGAAAAGTATTAATCTACTCTTCCATGGTCTGTACAGAATCTGTGTTCCTTTCCCAGAATGAAAGAGTAGATTATTGGACAAACTTTTTCTTCCAGTACACTGGCATATGCTTTCTCTGGAAGGCTGAGGGGTTTAATACCTCTGTGATATAAATTACACCTTCCTGTCTCCATTTTTGAGACTAGAGATACTATCTCAGCCTTCCACACAACGTTGAAAATGGCATTAATTATGGCATCACAATACTGCCCAATGCCTTCAACATTTTTAAGTGGATTTCATCCAGTCTCATATTCTTGACACATTGGAAACATTTAATTGTCTTCTGAAATGGATTCTGTTCTATACTCTGGTTCTGGCACTGTCTCCTCAGAGGAAGGGCATAAGACCAGATTCGGGAGTCCCTTAAAGCACTCCTTCCACCTCTAAACAATGCCTTTAAAGTCAACATTTCCTTGTCCTTGCTGAGAATAGCCTAGACAATGTTAGTTCTCCCCACTGCTGAGTTTCCAGTTTGTTTGCTAGAACCTTTCTGTTGTTAATGCAATAAAAAATAACACTGTGGGACCCACCACGTTGGAAGGAAATTCAGTCAAAAAGCATGGCATGTATCCACAATGCAGTTTATTAGGAGATGAAACGAGATAAGCGCTTTCGCGTACAGTTAACGTACGCTTCTTCAGATCAAAGTTAAAATAAAAGCAATCCATTTAAATACTGTTACAATTGAATCGATCATCTAATTAATCTATTAGCTCTTAAATCTAGCTCTTAACCTTAAAGGTACATCTCCACTCTTTAACTACAATCTATGTCTTATATCTAAAATGAAATTCATATAAAGCTACATACAGGATGCTTATGTCCATATATGGGGAACATATAAACCCTAACAGAAAACCAAAATGTATAAAAACATAAAAACCCTAATAAGAGAACAGAAATATAAATATACATCTTAATGTCTTAATTGATTTGAATACAACTTCAAACATTCAAACATTCAAGCATTACTCTTGGTACTGCTCAGATGATCTAGAGCATAAAAATAAATCAAACAAATATGAAATAATCCTGAAGAGCGACTGTAAAATGTATAAAAACTACAAATCTTCTGACGCTATAATAGCTGTAAAATGATGACAAAGTACTAAAACGGTGACAAAAACTAAACCATAAGAAAGAATGAAAATGTAAAGGCTGTGAAATAATAATACAACTATATGAACACATGTGAAGGGTATGAGATGTAGCCCTATCTAACTAATGTTAATAAACTCTGATAAAAATTGTTGAAAACTAACTGTTATTAAATACATATATATATATATATATATATATATATATATATATATATATATATATATATACATATAACCTATGCTTTCTAACAATCATAGAACGCATTCCTATATAAATCATGGCCTAGAAATACATATAGTTATATATAGTTATATTCTGAAGAATAAAACTTACAGGCAACCTATTGATATAGAAAATTAGGTAAATTTTACCTATTCGGGTAACCTAATTTTCTATATCAATAGGTTGCCTGTAAGTTTTATTCTTCAGAATATAACTATATATAACTATATGTATTTCTAGGCCATGATTTATATAGGAATGCGTTCTATGATTGTTAGAAAGCATAGGTTATATGTATATATATATATGTATTTAATAACAGTTAGTTTTCAAAAATTTGAAAGATTTGTAGTTTTTATACATTTTACAGTCGCTCTTCAGGATTATGTCATATTTGTTTGATTTATTTTTATGCTCTAGATCATCTGAGCAGTACCAAGAGTAATGCTTGAATGTTTGAATGTTTGAAGTTGTATTCAAATCAATTAAGACATTAAGATGTATATTTATATTTCTGTTCTCTTATTAGGGTTTTTATGTTTTTATACATTTTGGTTTTCTGTTAGGGTTTATATGTTCCCCATATATGGACATAAGCATCCTGTATGTAGCTTTATAAGAATTTCATTTTAGATATAAGACATAGATTGTAATTAAAGAGTGGAGATGTACCTTTAAGGTTAAGAGCTAGATTTAAGAGCTAATAGATTAATTAGATGATTGATTCAATTGTAACAGTATTTAAATGGATTGCTTTTATTTTAACTTTGATCTGAAGAAGCGTATGTTAACTGTATGCGAAAGCGCTTATCTCGTTTCATCTCCTAGTAAACTGCCTTGTGGATGCATGCCATGCTTTTTGACTGAATTTCCTTCCAACGTGGTGGGTCCTACAGTGTTATTTTTTATTGCATTCCTTGTTGCTCGCTTGTGGACCTTCAGAGTGTTGTGGCATTTGTTCAGTCATCCTTTCTGTGGTTAAGTGAAAGTCATTTTCCATCTAGAAGCAGTGTATGCTTATTCAGTTTCCACTGTGTTTCTCATTCAGTGGCATACAAAATAGTGGCAATTAAGCCTCATTACTCAGTGGAATAGGTAATTACCTTCATTATTCTTGTTAACTACAGAAAAATGCCCATTATTTGATGGCCTGTTAATGTTAGCATATAACATATATGACAAAGACAGCACATTCTTTAGGCTCATTAGTTATTTAGCAACATGTCTTCAGATAATAAGAACAGCGGGCTGTTCCCCCATTACTCAAGGCTTCAATTGGTCTTTTACTGACGTTTTGTAAATTGGCTTTCCAGGATTCCTTGTCCTGGCTGAAATCCCTGACTGACAGGAAACAAAAACACTAACAGACTATTTGCCTGTTTAGAAAAGGTCTTCTTCTACTCAATGTTTAGCAGCTGCTACACTGATTTTATTTTATGGGTAGGAAGTTAGCAGTCAGTGTCTGAATGGACATTCATGAGTGGTAGGATTTCTGTTGATGGATACAGATGAGTTTGATAAAGATTTAATAGGACTCCATGTGTGCCATGTAGACAAGAGCTGGATTTCTGTCAGTTTTGACTTAGGTTAGAGGCTTATGTGTAAATCCTGCAGCCAGAACTAAATGCTGTGCTATCCTGTTACACTTTTCAGCTGCATTTAAAGGGGCCAGGCAGGGATGTTTTCCACCCCGACACTTTCTCAGTTTATATTTGCAACCAGTGTTGACAAATAGCATTACTAATCCTTCAGGGAAAACAGCATTATAGAATGGACAGGTCACTATGATATTCTCCTAAGCAGAATGTCATCAAGTGTTGCTCCAAAACCCTGTAGCTTCTCTACAGTTGGCAATATACATAATTACAAATACAGTGAGGCTTTAATTATAATAGAACAAAGTCAGTATTCTTCCTCACTGCACCAACTGCAGACCATCTTTATGTAATATGGTCAGAGGATGGTTTCATATATTTAGGGCTAAGTGTCAGAGGTCAGGATCATTGTAACTATACACTAATGTGGTCTCTGACTTGTAGAATGTAATTTCACTAACAAGAAAAAAAACACAAAAACTGGAGACTTACAAAATAAAAACTAAAAAAAAACTGTTTTCACAACCAAAATTCTAAAAGAAAACAAAAGCAAAAGTTAAAAAAAGGAAACGTAAATTATGGCAAAGTGTTCACCTTTAACAAACACAACCAGAGAGAGAGAGAGAGAGGCATATTCTTCTTTGAGTAGTTTGACCCCAGAGAGAAAACACTGCAATGTTTGTTTATATCATACAACATACTTATGTCTCAAGAAATCCTCTGACTTAGCACAGAGATTTGCCTTTTATGTTTACATATTTATATACTCATATCAAGAAATGTATGTATGGGTATGACCCTGACCTTGAGTAGCATCTTACCCTCACCAAGAATGATGCCACAATATGAAGACAAGATGATCAATTTCAACAATTGGCTTAAGTATTGGTGTCATTCAAAGGGGATCCAATGCCTGTCAGTCTGGGATGACATGCTCGACAAGCCACGATGCTTTGCTAGGGACGGCTTGCACCTGTCACCCTGGGCTTTTGGATATTGGCAAAGGCACTTGCTACCCCCATAGTGCCTTTTATAGGCAGGGCTCAAATGGCAAACCCACCTCCATAGGTATCACAAGGGATAAGAAACTTAGAGTAATGCTACTCAATGCCAGAAGTCTAAACCTCAAGATGCACGCACTCGAAACTCTCCTTAGCATGGAGAACATCAATATCTGTGCAGTAACAGAAACCTGGTTCAAGGCTCCCGAGAGCACCCCAGCACTACCAGGTTTTACCTCATACCATGCTTTTCGGCCCCAACACTTGGACCGAACCACAAAAGGAGGGGGAGTATCAATATTCGTCAAAGATACCCACACCTCCAGGTTGGTGGCACAGCACGAAGCATCAGAGACTATCCATGTGCAACTAACACTGGGTAAAACTGCCTTCCAGTTTATAGCCTGCTACAGACCACCCTCCCAAACCCAGGAACCCCACTCGGCCTTCCTGAGAACACTGGAAAATATGAAGGTCTCTCCAAACACCATTATATTGGGCGACTTCAACTACCCAAACATAGACTGGGAGCATTACTCTAGCTCCAACACCCTAGCCCAAAGGTTCCTAGAATTTATAAACTCAAATTCTATGGTACAACTTGTTACCACTCCCACAAGAGGGGAAAACATACTGGACCTGATCATCACCAACATGGGGACTCTATGCTTCAGACCAGAAGTGTATCTCTCATTGGTAAGATCAGACCATAAACTAATCTCACTGGATATTCACATCCCGACTCCACCCCCTGCCCTGAAAACCACAGTGAAAAACTTCTCTAATGCAAATTTCACACTCCTCAAAACCGAGGTGGAATCCTTCAAAGCCCCCGGGCCTGTGGAAAATACGGCCCAGACCGCAGAATCCTTTATAAACGCATTCTATGAACACCTTCAGGAATGCATGAATCATGCAATCCCAAATAAAACCAAGTCCCAATCCTCCAAAGGCAGGCGTCCTGTCTGGTGGACCCCAGCCATAAACAAACTATACAATAGAAGAAGGAAGCTACTACATGATAGAGCAAAATCCCAAAAAGGGAAGGCATCTCTGATCAGTATTAGCAAAAAAATACGGGCACTCATAAAATCGTCTAAGGCCAGCTTCGAGAGAAAAATTGCACAGGACACTAAGGATAATCACAAGGCTTTCTTTAGTTATGTTAGGAACCTGGGTGGGAATTCCCAGATATCCACAGAATTAGTCCAAAATGACAAAAAATTCACCGAACCCACAGACATTGCCAACATCCTAGCTGACAGGTTCAGCGCAAACTTCTCCCCCCCTCCCCACCAAAAGGGCAAATATCTATCCCAGCAGAGTGCTGCCCCCCTGACATCTCAGATGCTCAGATAAGAGCTGCCCTCACCAAAGCAAAAAACACAGCATCAATGGGACCAGAAGGTGTCCCGGGCTGCGTCCTACATGAACTCCAAGAAGAGCTAAACCCAAACATAAAACTACTGTTCAATCTCAGCCTTACTACAGGATATGTACCCAAAGAGCGGCGTACAGCAACAGTGGTCCCTCTCCACAAAGGTGGTGCCTCAACGGATCCTGGAAACTATCGCCCTATAAGCCTGACTAGCTTGGTCTGCAAAGCTATGGAAAGGATCATCATGGACCTCATAAATAAAGATATTGGGGACCTACAGACACTGGATCCTACCCAGTTCGGCTTTGTTAAGGGCAGATCCTGCCTCTTAAACCTGGTTGATTTCTTTGAAACAGTCACCAAGGCCATTGATGAGGGGAAGGTGGTCCACACAGCCTACCTGGACCTCGCAAAAGCCTTCGATACAATACCCCACTCGGGCATTATAGATAAGCTCACCAGCTTAAATATAAACCCCTATGTCACTAGATGGGTTGCAAACTGGCTCAAGGACAGAACCCACATGGTTAGAATTGCTGGAGCCATGTCAGACTCCAAACCAGTTACAAGTGGCGTCCCACAAGGCTCAGTCCTGGGACATCTCTTGTTCGGTATATATTTCTCGGAGGTACAGGCCAACACGAAAGGACTATGGCTGACCAAGTTTGCAGATGACTGCAAACTGGGCACCATAATTGACAGTCCAGCCGACACAAGCATCCTCCAAAAGGGCCTCATAGAAACAGACAACTGGTGCCAGAGCCATGGCCTCAAGCTAAATGCCAAAAAGTGTATAGTCATCCCCTTTGGCAAAAACAAAGTGCCCACAAATTACCATATAGGTGGTAATCCATTAAGTACAGAAGAAGTAATTAGGGACCTGGGGACCCAAGTTGACAGCAATCTCTCATTTGACAACCACGTGGCCAAAGTAGTTAGAAAAACATTTTATATAGCCCACCTAATCATGAAGGGATTCACATCTAGATCAGGGGAAGTCATCGTGCCTCTTTACTCATCCCTCATCAGGCCCATAATTGATTGCAATGCCCCTTTTGGGATGTACCTTACCAGACACCTGCAGCAACTGGAAAGACCCCAAAAGTACCTCACCAAGAGGATCAAAGGGCACAAACAGATGCCATATGCTGCCCGGTTAAAGAAACTCCAGCTCTACTCAGTGGCATACCGCCTGCTCAGAGGCGATCTGTGCCTGACGTATAAAGCCATGACCAACCCGGAATTAATGGACATGCTGCACCTCAGAAAATCCAAATCCCATCGAGCTATGCGCTCGAGAGACTTGAACCTCAGCACTGAAATAAATAGGACATGCTGGAGGGACAGATTCATAACCCAGAGGCTCCCTTCACTCTGGAATAAAATCCCAGTCCAGGTTAGGCAGAGTCCCTCACTGACTCTCTTCAAGAGGAATCTTGATGAGTGGATGGGAGATCATAGGTTTACCCCGGGTATCACTTCTGTGTCACTGTTAGACAGAGGCACAGTATACTAACCTCGAAAAAGGGCATAGCAAAATTAATTTAAAATGGGTGGCGAAAGCCAAACACACTCTGGCTAGGCTTATAAATGCCCTAGGGCAGATAGCCTAGTATGAACCTATGAACCCAAGAAATCCTTAACTTTTTCCTCTCTTCTATCTCTCCCAGTGAAACAAGCACATGTACCTTCTGCAGCAGTAGCAGCAGTAGTCAGACTTATCATATCGCACTACCTAAAGAACTTGCACAACTGAATTTCATCTGCAGTTGACAAAAGTTTATGAGGAACAAATAACCAAGTAAAATCTATATAAGGCTATCTCCAACACTTAAACTAATAACTACTTAAGTTGTTAAGTCTAGTGTGTATTGTTTTGTAGTGTTGAATCTGCTGGAAGGATATCCCCAACCCACCCACACACTCACAGGCCTTTTACTGCTGAAGGTGAAGCTACATTAAAACTTCAGCATAGGTTCACAGGTTCATAGGTAGGTACTAGGCTATCGGCCCGAGAGCCTACGTAAGCCTAGCCAACAAGGTTCCCTAACTTACACCACCCAAGAAAGTTATTTTCTTGTGCCACTGTTGAGCAGAGACACATAAGTGATCCCCAGGGTGTTTTTCCTGTTTCCCATCCACTCATCAAGATTTTTCTTGAAGAGTGCTAATGAAGAACTTTGCTTGACATAGATGGGTAGCCTGTTCCAGAGTATGGGAAGTCTCTGGGACAGGAATCTATCCCTCCAGCATGTCCTGTTTATTGTAGTGACAAGATTTAGGTCCCTAGAGCGTGTAGCTCAGAGGGATTGGGATTTCTTTAGGTGTAGCATGTCCAACAGCTCTGGGTTTGACATAGCTTTATATGTTAGGCAGAGATCACCTCGGAGTAGGTGATATGCTGTGGAGTAAAGCTGGGGTTTTTTGAGACAGTCAGTGTAGGGCATCTGTTTGAGGCCAGTAATCCTCTTTGTGAGGTACTTCTATGGCCTTTCCAGCTGCTGCAGATGTCTTGTGAGGTACATTCCAAAAGGGGCATTATACTCTATAATGGGTTTAATGAGTGTCGAGTAGAGGGGAACAATGACCTATTTTTTCCTGGATGACAACCCTTTTATGATGAGGTGTGCCACGTAGAAGGACTTCCTGACTACTGTGGAGATGTGACTATCAAAGAACAGACTACTGTCCACCTGGGTCGCAAGGACTCTTATCACACATTCGATGTTAAGTAGACTGCTGTCTATGTAGTAGCTCATGGGTACAGAGTTTTTACCAAAGGGGATGACAATGCACTTTTTGGCATTGAGCTTGAGGCCATGGCTCTGACACCAGGCATCTGTCTCAGCGAGGCCCTTCTGTAGGATTTCCACATCATTTGGGGACTCAACTATGGCTCCTAGTTTGCAGTCATCTGCGAACTTCATTAACCAGAGGCCTTCTCTGTTAGCCTGTACTTCAGATAAGTAAATACCAAACAGGGGAGGTCCCAGGACTGAACCCTGTGGTACTCCACTTGTCACTAGTTTGAGGTCAGATTTAGAGTGTGCAACTTTTACAGTGTGGGGTCTGTCAGTGAGCCAGTTGGCAACCCATCTTGTGACGTAGGGATTTATACCTAGTTTAGTGAGTATAGCTATAATTCCAGAATGGGGTATGGTGTCGAAAGCCTTGGCGAGGTCAAGATAGGCTGTGTGAACCACCTTACCGTCATCTACAGCTTTGGTGACTGCTCAAAGAAATTGATCAGGTTCAGGAGGCATGATCTGCCTTTCACAAACCCGAACTGGTGAGGTCTAGAGTTTGGAGGTTACCAATGTCTTTGTTTATGAGTTCCATAATGATACGTTCCATGGACTTGCAGACCAGGCTCATCAGGCTAATAGGGCGATAGTTTCCGGGATCAGTGGTGGCTCCCCCTTTGTGGAGTGGGATAACTGTTGCTGTACACAATTCAGTGGGTACAAAGCCTGATGTGAGGCTATGATTGAACATGGTGCTTAGGTGGGGAGCCAGTTCATTCTGAAGTTCGTGTAAAATGTAGCCTGGGATGTTGTCCGGTTCCATGGATGCTGTGTTTTTGGCTTTAGAGAGTGCAGCTTTTACCTGTGTAGTTGTGATTACAGAGACTCTGCAGTCTTATTGTAAAGATATGGGCCCTTTAGGGGTAGGGGTGGGGGGTAAAGTTAGCACTGCACCTATCTGCCAGGATGTTGGCAATATCAGTTGGTTCTGTAATTTTCGTGCCGTTGTGCTGTAACTCAGAGCAGATCTGGGTGTTGCCACTGAGATTCTTGACATAGCTATAGAATGCTTTGTAGTTGTCCTTAGAACCAGTGGCAATTTTGTTTTCATAGCTAGCTTTGGAGGATCTTATAAGGGATCTCAGCTTCTTACTGAGGTTGACCAGGGAGCTCCTCCACTCATGGGATTTTACTCTCTTTTGCATCAATTTCTTCCTTCTGTTGTACAGTTTGTTTATGGCAGGGGACCACCAGATTGGCTTCCTTTTTTTGGAGGATAGAGTCTTGGTTCTGTTTGGGATAGCATGATCCATGCACTCGTATAAGTACTTATAGAGTGCATTTGTGTAGGATTCAGCAGCTGTAACTCTATTGTCCATCTGCATGGGTGTCATGATGTTCACCACTTCTGTATTAAGAAGCATGAAGTTGGCTTTGTTGAAAATTTTTACCGTGGTTTCCTTAATGGGGGGGTGGGGGCAGGATGTGGATATCAAGGGTGATTAGCTTATGGTTGGATCAGACCAATGAGGAGTTGACTTCAAGTGTGGAACTCCAGTCACTCATGTTGGTAATGACTAGGTCTATGATATTTTTGCCCCTGGTGGGGGTGTGGATAAGTTGATCCAGGGCACTGGAGTTTATGAATTCCAGAAAGCATTGTGTGAAGGAGTTGGTACACAAGTAGTTTTCCCAGTTAATGGTGGGGTAGTTGAAATCACCCATTATTAGGGTGTTTGGTTGAACCCTAATATTTTCCAGTACATCAAGAAAAGAGGAGTGGGAATCCTGGGGCATGATGGGGGATCTGTATCAAGCTACAATTTGGATTGCAGTTTTGCCCAGAGTAAGTTGCACTTGGAAAACCTCAGATGCATTATGCTGAGCAACTAGCCTGGATGTGTGGATATCCTTAATGAATATGGACACACCTCCGCTTTTGGTGTTCCGGTCCAGGTTACATGTCCAAAAAGTGTGGTATGAGTTATAGCCTGGTAGTGCATAGGTGCTCTCTGGAGCCTTGAACCAGGTCTCAGTCACTGCACAGATATCGATGTTCTCCATTTTAAGGAGTGCCTCAAGTGAGTGCATTTTGAGATTTAGACTTCAAGCATTGAGTAGCATTACCCTCAGTTTTTTCTTGCCTGTTCCTGTTATGGTGGTGAATTTGTCATTTGAACCTTGCCTATAAAAGGCACTCTGGGGCGGCAAGAACCTTAGCCAGTATCTGGAATCCCAGGAGTGACAGGTGCAGGCCATCTCTGGCAACGCATCTAAGTAGGCGATATGAGCATATTTCACTCTTAGGTTCATAGGTTCATAGGTGTGTACTAGGCTAATGGCCCTCAAGCCTTTACAAGCCTAGCCATAGGATTACTCTAGCATTGTGCCACCTGACTTCAGTTCCCAGTGCTTCTGTCGAGTAGAGCACCTGGAGTTATCCCTGGGGTAAATTTTCTATTTCCCATCCACTCATTGAGATTCCTCTTGAAGAGGGTCAGTGAGGTGCTCTGCTTGACATGTATGGGGAGTCTATTCCATAGCATGGGCAGTCTCTGGGTTATGAACCTGTCCCTCCAGTATGTTTTGTTGATTGTGGTAATGAGGTTGAGGTCTCTGGAGTGTGTGTGGTGTGGCAGGATTGGGATTTCTTTAGATGTAACATTTCTAACAGAGCTGGGTCAGACATGGCTTTCTAAATCAAGCAGAGATCACATCTAAGTAGGCGATATGAGACAGAGAATAGTTGTAGTTTTTTTGAGTCTGTCCATATAGCACAAATGTTTAAGGCCTAGGATCCTCTTTGTGAGGTATTTTTGCGGCCTCTCCAGCTGTTGCAGGTGTCATGTGAGGTACATACCAAATGGGGCATTGTACTCAATGATTGGTTTAATGAGGGAAAAGTAGAGGGAGGCAATGACCTCTTTCTTCCTGGATTCAAATCCCTTAGTAATGAGATGTGCCACATAGAAGGACTTTCTGACCACAGTGGCAATGTGGTGATTAAAAGAGAGGTTGCTGTCAACCTGTGTTCCCTTATCTCTTATAACGCCTTCTGTGTTCAGTGGGCTATCATCAATGTGGTAACTCATGGGAACTGGAATTTTCCCAAAGGGGATGATGACAAGTTTTTTGGCATTGAGCTTAAGGTCATGGTTCTGACACCAGTCATTGGTCTCAGTGAGGCCATTCTGTAGTATGTCAACATCACTTGGGGAGTTAATAATAGCTCCCAACTTGCAATCGTCTGCGAACCTTGTCAGCCAGAGTCCCTTTGTGTTAGCCTGGACTTCAGAGAAGTCGATACCAAACAGGAAAGGACCCAGGACTGAACCCTGTAGGACTCCACTCATGACTAGTCAGCAGTATGACTTGGAGTCAACTACTTTCACACTGTGGGTTCTATCTGTGAGCCAGTTTGCAACCCACCTAGTGATATAGGGGTTAATACCTAGCTTAGTGAGTTTTTCTATTATTCCTGAGTGGGGAATGGTATCAAAGGCCTTGGCCAGATCAAGGTAGGCTGTATGAATCTCCTTGCCTTCATCCACAGCTCTGGTGACTGACTAAAAGAAGTCGACCAAGTTGAGCAGGCATGATCTACCTTTCACAAACCAAACTGTGTGGGATCCAGTGTTTGGAGATTCCCTATATCCTTGTTTATTATGTCCATAATGATGTGTTCCATAGCTTTGCATATCAGACTCAACAGGCTAATGGGGCAACAGTTCCCAGGGTCTGTAGTCGCTCCTCCTTTGTGGAGAGGGATGACTGTAGCAGTACATCATTCGGTAGGGGCAAAACCTGAGGTGAGGGTGTGATTGAACACAGCACACAGGTGAGGTGCCAGTTCACTCTGTAGTTCATGTAGAACACAGCCAGAGATATTGCCAGGTCCCATAGAGGTTGTATTCTTGACATTGGACAGTGCTGTTTTTATCAGTGTAATATATCCCTGGAAAGACATTTAAAAACCATAACTATAAAATTAGATGCAGTGACTCGAGAAAAGTGTTTAGAGTTCAGACACCTTGTCTTTGTATCCATGAACATCCTACCTCACTGACTGTTTATGGTAGTAAAACATCGGGGGTGGGGTTCTTCCTGCTCTGTTCGCTCTGCTCACTCGATTCCGCTGCCCTTGTCCCATATCCCACCCTCCCCCAGCACCTCTACTCTTATCCTAAGAAAACCACTCCCCCTCATTCCTATGATCGAATTAAATACAACTCTAGCTTGTACACACCCACATTTCATGCACACCTTACTTTCTTTAATTTAGTCAAACTTATCTACTCATCACCTTGAACTCACATGCCCTCTACTATAATTGTTGCATCTTACTCTACTTTACCATCGCAATAAAATCACCACCTGAAACTATTTTTCATTAACGCCAGGCTTACCACATTCTCTTCTACTATACACATAAACTAGCATTGCACCACAATTTTACTACTGAACATTCACATCTCCCCCACCTATTCTTATCACAAACTGCAAGGTAAAACACCTAGCCACATTATCAAAGCCCACTCTGAAGTCAAAACATTCCAACTTTACCTTCAGCTGCACACATATCACATGACAACAGTCTTTATTTACAGCTGCACTACATTCAAACACACAAATTCCACATTTACTATTGTTAACCACACTATCACAGTTGACATGGTCCTCCTAACTTGCCTAGCCTCTTTACCCTTAATTCCCAACCTCACTACAGCTATACCTTCGCATACCCCCACACACAAATACACATCACCAACCTCCTCTAACCCTCTCCCTAATAAACAACACAGCTTCTCATTTATCTCCTCCCAGCATATCCCCTATACCCTCCCATTTTATTCAAGCCACAAACTGGCCTCCTCACCTCCTATGACACTACACTTGACACCAGTACCCTCACCTAGGAATAAAAACACTTCCCATGGTACACATTCCTCATTACTTATCTACTCAAATGTGGAGACATACATCCTAACCCTGGCCCACCCTCTAATCCTAACCACAAGAGTAAACCCAAAGACTTAAACATACTTACTCTTAACCTTAGAAGTATAAGTAATAAAATAGCCCCACTGCATGCCTGGATTGATCAAAATAAACCTGACATACCACTAGCCCTTACTGAAACATGGCTACACCCCAATTAAAAGACTCAGAAATAATGCCTCCAAAATTTGCAATAACCAGAAGAGATAGATCTAAAAAAAGGGGGAGGGATAGCACTTCTATATCCCTCTACACTTAACATCACACTCTACACCAGTAATATACCCATCCTTTCCAATGCTGAGGTACTCATCTCCTTTTTGGATCTCAATATATCAAAAAGAATTTGCATAATAGTAATATATATATCCCACCAGGCAACAATATACCAGTGTTGGAAAATATTTCATCCTGGACATCCCAAACACAAACCTTGAAAGAATAATCTTAGGAGACGTAAATACAGATTGGCAAACCATAGCTTCCGACTGCCTCACAAATAGTATAACGCTGTATGTTTTTTCTCAGCTTATTAATGCTCCAACAAGATACAGCAAAGATCTTACCTGCCAATCCACCTTAGACTAGATTCTAGTATCCCACCCTGCCAATTATCCCTCTTCTGGTACACTGTCTAACTCCCTGAGAGATAACCTGCCAGCTTATTCCCTTAGAACAAACTCTGAACAACTAAGGGTATACACTATAAAATCAGTTAGGAACGCAACTAATTTTTGTCAGCATAAATTCTACAATCTCCTACAGGAAATAGACTGGACACCCCTTAAACAAATACCCCTTAATGTTGCTGTACTATACTTTAATAACACCTTCCTTCACATACTTAATACACCAGCTCCCATTCGTATGAAAAGATTCAAAAAGAACTCAGCACCATGGCTCTCTAAGGAATGTAAACACCTGATGAAGCAGCATGGCTCTCTAAGGAACGTAAACACCTGATGAAGCAAAGGGACCCAGCCTGTTCAACCTGGAAACAAAACAAAAATGAACAAAATCATGTTAATTTCAAAACACTACATAACAAAGTGACAAAACTAATCAACAGAGATAAGAAGTCATATTATTCCCAGCTTCAACTCCAGCATAAAATCAACCCAAGTAAACTTTGGCACTCCATATCTTCTCTACTTAACTCTGGAAGAAATGGAGAGCACACCCTTTCACCACATACCCCTCCATCACAAATAGCTGAAAACTTTAGCAAACACTTAATAAAATCAGTTTCAGACCAACTAACTAACAGGGTCTATATTATATAAGCAAATGCACTGAATTGCGAATTAATCAATCCACAATCCCCAAAAACCCAAAATGTCAAACACATGGAGCCATAAAAAAAAAAAATCAAAAAACAAAATAAAGTGGGGGGCTTTGCCCCCCACATCCACCCTACTTAAATATACCATCTCTGAGATCGCACCACAGTGGAGGAAATGTCAAAGTCCAGAAAACGGCCCCACTAAACGGTTCTATGCATTCGGTATTTTGTCATTTCGTGTAATGATGTTTGACTAAACAGCGTTCGCAATTCATTGCATTCACTAAAACAATAGAGACCCTAACTAACACCGCTAATGCTGGACCCCCCCCCCCTTCAACCTATTCAGACACCAACCCCAGGCCATCAACTACTTCTATCCCTGTCATTACTAACCCCCCTACTCAACAAAATGTCATGCAAACCCCATTCTCATTTCAGCACATACCCACTGACACCATTAAGAAACTGCTACAAAAACTAAAACCCTACTCTACCTCAGCTGACAATCTTACCCCATACTACCTCAAACTGGCTGCTAATTCAGTTGCCTACGCAATCGGTATTCTTATAAATAGGTCTTTATCTGAATCAGAAGTACCTACCATATGGAAACAATCTCACATCACCCCCATCCACAAAGGAGGCAACTCTTTTGATCCATCCAATTTCCATCCTATATCCATCTTATCACCCATATCCAAAATTTTTGAGAGAAGTATCCATCAGCAGGTAATGCAATATCTATTGCAAAACAATCTTTTAACCAAAACCCAACATGGCTTTCGGCCTAGCCACAGCACAGCTACAGCACTATTATCTTTTACAGACACCGTGTAAAGGCCAGAGATGCAGGATGCTAAACAGTCACAATATTCCTTGATTCTCCAAGGCCTTTGACACAGTGTCTCGCCCCTTACATTTGAACACACTCTCTAACCTAGGCTTCTCACATAACACAGTAAAATGGTTTCTGAGCTACCTCAAGGATCATAAACAAGCAGTGAAATGGTCCAATGAACTCTCAACCTTCCTCCACAACCCTATTGGTGTCCCCCAAGACTCCATCCTAGGACCCCTACTCTTCAACATTTTCACAAACAACCTTCACATTGCCTCTCAACCTGGGACCCTCATTCAATATGCTGATGATTCAGCCATAATCTGCACTGCTCAAGCACTACCAGAACTACTTTTAAAAACTCAACAGTCCTTTACTGCAGTCGAATCCCGGCTAAGAAATGCCCAACTCTTTCTTAATCCAAAGAAGATAAAACTAGTACTCTTTCATCCCACAGTGACCTCCCCTGTCACTGATCATTTCAACATCCTTGCATCTGACAACACTGTCAAAGAAATGCAAGAAACCAAACTTCTAGGTGTTATTATTGGCAATAAGCTTTCATTTGACCTCCATATACAGCAAAATATAAAGAAAACTCATCAAAAACTGGGACTCATAGAAACAAACATTTCTTTACTGCAGCAACCAAAACTACCTTTGCAAAAACATGTTTACTTCCCTCCCTTCTTTATGGTGCCCTATCTTAACTAACTTATAATTTTCTACCCTAAGCAAGTTGGAACAGTGCTACAACAAAGTTGCAAAGTTTGCCACAAACTCTAAATATCGCAGACACCACTGTAGACCACTCCTAGAATTAAACTGGCTTGAACTCCCCAAACAACTTACCTTTATTCAGCTATCCACCTTGCACAACCTTATTTTCAAGCCTACTGCCTGCCCTGCACTAACCAATCTAGGCACACCTTACACACCAAATCGATCCCAATGATCAGAAGACAAAAATCTCTTGGCTATCTCAAAACCCACAAGAAAACCTGGTCACTCTCTGTATTCATACTCTTTCTCTATACTTTGGAATTCACTACCTCTTGCTACCAGGTCTATGCCTGGCCTAACCCATTTCAAAGCCTCTTTAAAAAATCATCTCAAAAATACATGGCTCTGCTCCTGAATAAAGCCTCCCTAATGCTCAGGTCTTCCTCTTCTGTCACATTTCAATCTCTCACAGACTGCAAGATCCTAAAGCTCTTCTAACTCCTTCTCTGCTTCTATACCATATCCTTAAACTACTGTTCAGGCTGTATTGCTTCTATTCTTCTTAACTCTCTCTCACTATCTATCTGCATTGATAACTTTCTGGCTGTTATTTTCCTAACTGAAACTAACATTCTATTCTCCATGTGCTATAGCAGTCAGTGTCACACACTGCACTACCTACGTACTATTTTTTGGACACTGTCATCATCATGTATAGTGAGAGTGACTATTATTGTCTGTAATGTTTTAACTGTATAGAATTGTCTAGATGTTTAATAATATATTGCAGCATCTTGTAGCAGTTTGTTCTTTCAACTTATTTTTTGTATAGTATTTCTAATGTAATTTTTATTGCATTGGATTATACTGTATTTGTATTGTACTGTATGTGGAGCTTTTCCTCCCTTGCTTCAGCTGAAAACCACCCCGGTAAACAAATGTCAAATAAATAAATGAACAAATGCATAAATAAATATTCTAGACATCCATTGCATTCCTTACTGTGATTCTACAGACTATGAAGAAGGGATAATGGACTACAGACCTTCTGCTCCTTTCACAAACCCCTTTATTTTACTGATGCTGTCTGCCTATTAGAATATGAGTAAAAGGTGACAATGCAGAGGCTAGTGGTGTGGCTTGCAGCTTGCAAGTAGATGATGTAATTGTAGGGTGACTTCCCATGAGGCTACAGTCATTTATTTCCCTTAATGTGGACTTATCCGAATGTATGCTATATTATGAAATACATAGATGTTATCATTTTACAACTACCAGCTAGTGTCAGAGTTCGTCCAGAAAGGATACAGCAGCATCAGAAATGGTGAAAGCAGTCAGAAAACAGAGGTCTTGAAATCTGAGAAGAAATGTGTTATTTGCACCCATAAAGCAGCTCTGTTTTCCATTGAAGTAGTGGTAAAGATTGATATATATATTTATTTATTCATGCAGACAGAAAACTGCATACCTGAAAGAAAAGGAATGACAGCAACTGTATCGGAGGTTACTACTTCTAAAAGCCTTGTAACGTGAGTATTTAGAATTCTAGACACAGACAAATCTCAGACCAATTTGCATGCAGATATTCACTTTCTACAAGCTCTATAGAATGAGCTCCTTGGAAGAGAAGAACAGTTACTCGGCAAACAGTAGGCAGAGAATGGCATATCATTTTCTCAAGAGCAGGTTGAGATGCCCTCTCCTATAAAGTAAATGAAGAAATCTACAGGCTTAATTATGTTTCAGTTCATGAACAAAAGAAAAGAAACAGCTATTTGAAGTGATTTTAATTAAATGAAAATTACCAATTTCCCAGCTACAGTTTACACTATACTCTGAATGAAAAGGAATACCACTCATTTATTTTCTGGTCTCATCTGTCACTGTTATACACAGTAGAAAATGCATAAACAGGCACTACAAACAGTGTGTGTGCCAATAATCTTCATCAAGGGTGTAGCTATGCATACTCTCTGTACTCTAAAGAGTACATTTTTTTCTGAACCTGTTAGAAACATTGGAGTTTTATCAAGCCATCTGAAAACATTCATATTTCAATATTCGGGTATATTAAATGTACCCCTGTGTTAAGTGAGGTTACAGAAGTCTGTACACAGGAAAACTGGCAATGATTGCACAAGCATTTCTAGGAAAATAGTATTGATTTTGCTTGTCATACAGTAAGAGGTCAGTGTGTAGTACTGCATCTAAACCTCAGCCACCCACTAGTTGACACTTCTTATAGCTGTCTCTTACCTGCACAGTAGCTGTCACCTGCTTATGTCAAAACAAGTAACATGACAAGATACGAGTAGTACTGCAAAGTACACCTGGCTGGTTGCACCTGCTGTAGACACACACAGTATACAGCATGGGAAACCAAACAATGTTGTTCCTCTATGCTGCGCCTGCACTCTCCCTGGCAGTTGTTTATTTCACAGCAGGTAACACACAAAACATTTGAGTAGTACTAATAAGTAAGCCTGAGAGGACTCATTTTCTGTAGATACAAAGAGTATAAGGGTGTACTGCATCATCAAATAGAGCCATTTCTCCAGGCTTCAGCTACCCACTGACTAGCACCTCTTTATGGTTTTGTAACTCTGACTTTAATTCTCATGAACTTTGTAAATGCAGATTGAGAATGTTTCAGAAACAGCAGCAGCATGAGATCCACAATAAAAATCCTGCAAAAACTGGGAATGACTAGGTCTTCAGATAATATACATCTGTATGCAGACTGCCCACTCAGACCAGCTGCAGTACCATCACACACACAGACACATATACACACGTGTGTATACACTTGCATGCACACAGATTCACACACAGACACCAACACACAATCAGCATAAACAAGATAGGCAAATGATACATGAGTGATCCAGGGCAATTCATTACTGTAACAATAGCATAACCAACAGCATAAAGAACATACAATGTATGAAAATGATGTTTATGCATGTCACACCAGCAAGAAGAAACCGGTGTCACATGTAACAGCATTTTACTTCTTTGTTGAAAATAAATTTCAAAGGCAGACCTATTCAAATAAATAATTAATAGAAATACATTTTGCATACATAGTGTATAACTACCTATGCTCTTACTGTATTAGGAAAGCCTGGTGTACTTAAATAAATGAACTTGTGTGCTTTATAATTTATTGAGAAATAAGTGGCCAAATAACATACAGCTGAATATAGTGCTCCAGAAAAGCTATTTTCCTGTTCCAAAGTTGCCAGATGAAGGAGCATGGTAAATACTTGCCAACTGTATACAGGTGCTTGCATGCTAGTAGCCTGAGACACACCTCTCAGCTGCCACATGCTCAAAAAAGCAAGTTCTTGCATTCCCGCTACCCTAATCTCCTATTCCTGCATTTCCATCCCAAACACCCATTTGTGTATACTACATAGCCTTACCAAAAATGCCCACCAAGTTCACAGCCAGACTCCTAGTTCTCTAACCCTACACCTCCACTCCTCTCCCCTCGCTAACACTAATGTCCAAGATTACAGTTTAAACCTAAAACTCCAACCACCCTTCCTAAACCTAAATTCCATGATCACTCTCTAATCCTAAAACTCTCTTCTCACTCCCTAAACTTAAAATTCCTATCTAGGTTCATAGGTTCATAAGTTAATAGTTTGGTACTAGGCTATCAGCTCTAGGGCCTATACAAGCCTAGCCATAACAATTCCCTGGCTATTTCTTCCCACAGTATTTACTTCCCTGGACCCCTGTCTAGCAGGGTGACTGATGTGATCCCCAGGGTGAATTTCCTATCTCCCATCCAATCATCAAGGTTCCTTTTGAAGAGGGCCAAAGAGGCGCTCTGCTTGACATGTATGGGCAGTCTATTCCAGAGTCTGGGAAATCTCTGGGTCAGCAGCCTATCACTCCAGCATGTTTTGTTCATTGTGATGATAAGGTTTAGATCCCTGGAGCATGTGTCTCTGAGGGATTGGAATTTCTTTAAGTGTAGCATGTCCAACAGCTCTGGGTTTGACATGGCCTTGTATGTTAAGCAGAGATCGCCTCTGAGTAGACGATATGCGATAGAGTATAAGTGGAGTTTTTTAGATGGTCAGCATAGGGCATCTGCTTTAGGCCTGTGATTCTTTTAGTGAGGAATTTCTGTGGCCTTTCCAGTTGTTGCAGATGTCTTGAGAGGTACATGCTAAACGGGGTATTGTATTCTATAATGGGTCTAATGAGGTATGAGTACAGATGGACAGGGCCTCCTTTTTTCTGGATGAAAAACCCTTAGTGATGAGGTGTGCCACGTAGAAGGATTTTCTAACTGTTGTGGCGATGTGGTTATCGAAGGTGAGACCACTGTCCACCTGTGTCCCTTAGTCTCTTATCACACTTTCGGTGTTCAGTGTACTGCCACCTATGTGGTAATTCACGGGTACATGTTTTTTTCCCAAAGGGGATAACTATACATTTCTTGGCATTGAGCTTGAGCCCATGGCTCTGGCACCAAACATCTGTTTCTGTAAGGCCCTTTTGTAGGATATTCACATCATTTGGGGATTCAATAATGGCTCCCAGTTTGCAGTCATCTGCAAACTTTGTTAGCCAGAGTCCCTTAGTGTTGGCCTGTGTGAAGACCGGTAGAGAAGGGTGAAGGCTGCCAGCCTTGCCAGATAGAATTGTGCAGATAATTCTTTCATTTGTAAATATAAATGTAAATTACAGGCTTGCTGTCTTAAATGTTAAGAAATACTGTTACATATGGAACTGGAACTAAATGTGACAACAGTGCACTCTACTGACCAAAGTAAAGCATGTGGTGACCCTTTGAAGTAGACAGTGGTGCTGAAAAGTCTAGATGAAGAAATTCTTTCCATTGTTTAACCAAGAGTTAAATTGCTAGATTTAAACATGCAAATGTATTTTATTGTGCTGTTCCTGACCAGCTGCAAGATAACAAAAGGGAGATGTTAAGAATGTAAATACAGTTAATGTGTAGCCTGGGAACTCCAGGAAAGTGTAAAAAGATGATGTAATGTCTATCAGAACTGCAATAGCAGTTTAAACAGAGCGAATCAGAAGGCATTAAGCATTTTTGTCTTGATACCAACTCACAGCACTCTGCCTGTTGTCTTATGTAAGTTATCTTAGACTTGTGTTTTCTTTTAGGGATATCACAAATTAGAAAGATTAGACTAAGTGTTTTTCTGTGATGTCAGAACTGTACTACTGAATTATTTTAAGTATTTCTGTTTGATCTCTGAACTCTTGACTAGCACTGACTGTGTAGTAGAAAATATTGTCTTGTGGTTTTAATTATTTATTATTAAATGTTTTAAAACCTTTTAACTGTGGCTGGGTTTGTGTAAAGATAATGTAAGCTCTAGAGTACATTGCATATTTATAGAGTTTACTGTCCAAGTCACTCCGAATAAGCTTTGACTGAATAGTCACAGTACCAATTGGATAATAATATTGCACAGTAATTTGGACACCCTTTTAAGGGCCTTTGAGTAGCTGATAAATATTAGCTGGGTGGTGGCAAGTGGTACTACCATATAGTCTGGGTAAAAGGGGCAAAGCTGGAGAACCTATGCCAGCCTTCCCCAGAAGTGTTGGTGTGGTTGTATAAACTCTTATCTCAAAGGGTGTGTGTGTGTCAGCTACTTGGGCAGGGACATGAAGCACTGGTTGGACAGGGAGGGTGCTGGAGATTTTAACTTGCCCAGCTAGGCTGAGATCTGGACCCTATAGCTGTGCCAGTGGGGAGTCTTATTGGGGACCTGGGGAGCAAGGGAGTGACCAGCCTTGGGCCGACTGTGATCTCTGTGTGCTCTTAAGGGAAATTGCACTTTACTGTGTGTATTTGTTATCCTTTCCTCATATATGAGACACCTTCTCTAGTGATAGTAGTGAGGATTGAGGCTCCTTGATTGCTGGGCCAGGACACGGTCATCACAGCTTGTATTTCAGAGAAGTAGGTGCTAAACAAGAGCAGTCCCAGGACTGAAACCTGAGGTACTTCACTTGTCACTTGTCTCGAGCTGGATTTGGAGTCAGCTACTTTTACAGTGTGGCTTCTGTCAATAAGCCACTTGGCAACCCATGGAGTGACATAGGGATTAATGCCCAGCTTAGTAAGTTTATCTATGATTCCAGAGTGGGGGATGGTGTCAAAGGCCTTGGCGAGGTCCAGATAGGCTGTGTGGACCACCTTACCCTTGTCCACGGCTCTGGAGAGTGATTCAAAAAAGTCAATCAGGTTCAGGAGACAAGATTGGCCCTTTACAAATCCAAGCTGTGGGTGGTCCAGTGTTTGAGGTTGCCAATGTCTTCATTTATACTTTCCATGATAATACGTTCCATGGCCTTGCAGATCAGGCTCGTCAGACTGATGGGGCGGTAGTTCCCGGGAGCCAAGGTGGATCTCCCCTTATGGAGTGGGATAACTGTAGCTGTGCACCACTCGGTGGGCATGAAGTCTGAGGTGAGGCTATGATTAAACATGACACTTAGATGAGGTGCCAGTTCATTTTGTAGTTCATGTAGTACACAGCCTGGGATGTCATCTGGTCCCATGGATGCTGTATTCTTAGCTTTGGAGAGTGCGTTTTTTTACCTGCGTGGCCATTATTACCAGAATTTGGCAATCTTCCCGTATTGAGATGGGCCCTTTAGGGGGTGAAGTTTGCACTGAATCGATCTGCCAGGATATTGGCAATATCCTTGGGATCAGTATATTTAATGCCATTCTGTTGTAGCTCAGAGCAGATCTGAGCATTGCCATTTAGATTCTTGACATAGCTATAGAATGCCTTGTGGTTGTCTTTGGAATCTTTGGCAATTTTATTTTTGTAATGAGCTTTGGAGGATTTTATGATGGATCTCAACTTCTTACTGAGACTGGTAAGAGAGTTTTTTGCATCCTGGGATTTTCCTCTTTTCTGAAACAGTTTCTTCATTTTGTTGTAAAGTTTGTTTATGGCAAGGGACCACCAGATTGGCTTCTTTTTTTTGGAGGACAGCGTCTTGGTTCTATTAGGGATGGCATGATTCATGCACGAGTGGATGTGCTCATACAGTGCCTTAGTGTAGGATTCAGCAGTCAAACTTTCAGTTTCTGTCTGCATGGGTGTCATGAAGTCTGTCACTACTGACTTGAGTAGCATGAAGTTGGCTTTGTGGAATTTTTTAAGGAGGTTTCCTTACTGGGGGGGGGGTGGGATGTGGATGTCAAGGGTGATTAGCTTATGGTCAGACCTGACCAATGAGTGGTTGACCATGGGTGTGGAGCATCGATTTCCCATGTTGGTAATGACCAAGTCTAGGATATTGGATATAGGATATTGGATCCAGGGTGTTGGAATTTATGAATTCCAAGAACCATTGAGCAAAGGTGTTGGTACACGAGTGGTTTTCCCAGTTAATGGCAGGGTAGTTGAAATCACCCAGTATTAGGGTGTTTGGTTGTATTTTAATAGTTTCCAGTATGTTTAGAAAGGTGTAGTGAGAATCTTGGGGCGTGGTGGGAGATCTGTAGCAAGCTACAATTTGGATTGCAGTCTTACCTAGTGTTAGTTGCACCTGGAGAAATTCAGATGCATTGTGTTGGACAACTAGCCTGGTGTTGTGAATATCCTTGGTGAATCTGGGCACTCCTCCACCTTTAGTGTTTCGGTCCTGATTTGGTGGCCGAAAAGTGTGGTAAGAGTTGTAGCCTGGTATTGCAGGGGTGCTCTCTGGAGCCTTGAACCAGGTCTCAGTTACTGCACAGATATCAATGTTCTCCATTTTTAGGAGTGCCGCGAGAGAGTGCATTTTGAGGTTTAGACTTCTAGCATTTAGTAGCATTACCTTCAGATTTTGCATGCTTGTACCTGTTATGGCGGTGGTTTTGTCCTTTGAACTTTGCCTAAAAAAGGCACTATGGGGTGGCAAGAGCCTTATCCAGTAACCTGAATCCCAGGGGCGACAGGTGCTGGCCATCTCTGGCAAAGCATCGTGTTCTGTCGATCATGTCATCCCAGGCAGACAGATACTGGATCCCCTTTGAATGACACCAGAAGCTTAGCCAATTGTTGAAGTCAGTCATTTTGTCCTTATACTGTGGCATCATTCTGAGTGAAGGTAGGATGCTTCTCAGGGCTAGGGTCATAACTGCCTGGGCTTGAGTGCTCTTCCATGTCTCTTTTCATATAGTCAAGGGAGGTACGTCTCAAGTCATTCACTCCAACATGGACAATGACAGAGTCATATTTGCACTTGTTGTGGAGTGACTTGAGTGCATGCATTATGTGTCAGATCCTGGCACCCAACAGGCAGCTGACAGTAATTTTCTCCTTGTTCAGCCTGGTGAGTGGGACATCAATGTGCTGACTATAGAGTCACCTATGACTAAAGTGTTGGGTACGTTGTCTTGCCTTAGGGGCTGCTATTGGGTGGCACACTGGTGTTGTGTAAAGAGCTGTTTTCCCTTACCTTAGCAAGGTACTTTGCAGTTATAGGCTGTTAAGTGCCTACAATTAATTTCTCCTTATTAACAAGGAGAGTTGAGGGCTTGTATCAGTTTAAGACTTCCTAGTGCTTTCCAGCAGGTTTTAAAGCAAGTGCTAGTCACAGGGATGCTTAAAGGTAAGAGGAAAAAATGGTTTATCCTAAACACTGCAGTGTGCACTAGAGGAGCTAGATGTGAAAGTAGGTAACTTAAGTTTTACCTGTCTAAAAAGTTAAGTTTTAGTGGAGAGTCATTATTTGTAAAACAGCAAGATAGACTGAAAGGGGGTGGTCAATTTTGTATTCTGGTACTATGGAATACAGTAGGATGGCCAATAAATTTACTCTTTCTAAATTCCCCTGATCACTCCCTAAATATTAATCTATTTTTCTGTTCCCTAATTCTAAAACTTCAACCCTTTCCCTAAATTTCCTAATTGCTCCCTATCATTAAAACTCTCTTCCTGCTCCCAAACCCTAAAACCATCTCCTTCTCCCTAAACCTAAAACCCACATCCCAAATCCTAACCCTCTCCTGCTCCCAAATCCTTACACCCCTCAAGCTCCCTCTCCACAGCTGCTTGTCTGCAGTCGTATTTGAGTTTGAATGTAAGCAGCAGCCACCCAGACTACAAGGCACTTGAGTTCTTGGCTTGGAAACAGTGGGTTTTAATTGCTTGGGTCTTAAGTGCTTGTAGTAGAACCTTACATGCCTTACTTCCTAGTAATTGTGATCTCAGAGTTAATTACATTGGGTATCAGGGCTTGTCCATCCCTTAAAGAAGGCAATTTGATGTAATTTCTTCATATTATAGGATCATGAGATTTCAGGTGCATACTAGGCTAATGGCAACCAGGGCATTTATAAGCCTAGCTGTGCAATCCAAACCAGTTGTGTCCCTATGTATCATGGGCGTTTATTAAGAGGTGCTATATGAGTCAGGAAGTTTCTAGAAGTTATGTTGGGGGAGTATTTTAGTATTTAAGTTTCAGAATTACTGTCTGCCTCTATCAGAGACATGGGGACCAGATCCAGGGTGAAGCTTCAATTTCTCATTCATTCATTAAGGTTACACAAATATGGTTAGGGACAGACTCTGCTTCACATGGATGGGGAGCCTGTTTCAGAGCATGGGGATCCTCTGAGACACATATTTGTCTCACCAGCATGTCTTATTTATGTCACAAATAAATAGTGCTTCTGATACTGCTGATTTTGCAGATGTGTAAAAAAGTACATCAGAGATAGATCCAGGGATGCCTTGTGATAGCTGAAGTCTGCATGCTTCGTAAAATGTTTATAACATGGTTGTAGACATTAGGAACTTTATCCCATTAAATCTCAATGCCAGCTCGCAGAGATTTATATATTTAAGTACTATTTTTTGAGAAGAGCAAACATAATAAACATTAATACTTTACAAAAGGTTTTAAACCCCTATGTTTAAACTCTTTGCCTTTATCATCAGTGTGGTTTAAGTAATACAAATTGTATGTGTCTTTCATATGAAACGTTAAACTGGTGCTCACCAGATTTGATTTGCTTGCAATTTTCAGCTACCAGCAAGGGAATTTTGTCTGTTAAGTTATTTTCTCTACTACTTGGCATCTACAATAGCAGTTGTTTATCTATCCAAATTAACAGACTCTAAAGCTCAAAAGCTGCAGCACAAACCAATCTGGCCTAGCAAACAATAACAGTTGTGCAACTTCTAATACCCCTGCTGAATTGTATATATGTTTCCAGATATTGTCAAATGCTTCATGGAGTAGTTCAGCCTGATGCTCTCCGTAGAATTAGGCAAAAGATGCAACGATAGATGTGTACTGACATGAGACAGCCACATCTGTATAACCCCAGAATCAAGGGGAAGGGTGGGCTCCCATTCAATGAGACAAACTGATATTATGTAATTGTTCAGATTTTCTGGGCAATAAGTCTATGAAGACACCCTGCTAGCTGGAAGCATTCTGCCCATTGGTGAAATCTCAGTTTCTTGGCAATCAGCAGGGCATTTCTCTAATATCACATTATAGCAGTATTGAGCCTTTGGGAAAACAGCTCTCTGAAGGAAACAACCAGAATACCAAGATCATGCATCACAAGCTGTTAAATTCACTTGACTCAAGTCCTTGAACTGCTTTTTCATAATGGCAACAACAGACTGAACTTAACAGCACACCCATGATCAGATAAAAAAATAATATATTAACACATTTAAGAATATGCAACATGCTGCAGATTGTTAGTTTTTGTGGTCCAGTTCCTTTTAGCTGTTGTTTCAGATGTCAGGTTATTAAATGAACTATTTATACATATGCAGGTATTAACAGCTGTTAACATATGATTTCTGGTATAAAATTAAATTGTGAATGGTAACCTAATTCAGTATGGTTACCTTTAACCATGCACATTTATTTTCTATATGCCCTTCACATAGGAATCTGCAGGAAACTGTTTATTCAAATCAGTTCTTAATATTTCAGAATACTGTGCTCTATTGAAGTATCTGAAAACAAAGTCAGTAACAGAGTATAACCATGAGTATGAATGATTTTCCATTTGCTTGGGATGCTTGTGCTGTTTTATGTGCATTACAGTCTAAGATCACTAAACAGGACATCCTGATAAGAGTTTTAGCTACTATTCTAGACAAAGCTACTTAGTAACATTCTGGAGGAACAGAACATTTCAGACTGTTATGTTGTACAGTAGTGTAAGTCTGTGGCCTTCTTAAGGCTGTTGCTTTTCTCAAGTACTAGTACCAGTAGATCATTCAGAATGTACTAAATGTATTTAAACTTCTGAACTCCATGTTTCAAATTCTTTAGCTGAGTATTAAGCAGAGTGGGGAGGGATATCATATCTCTAATGTTTATTTATTTAATTTTTGTTTATTTATGCATTTGTGGACCAGGGTGAAATGTTAATCTCAATGGAATGTTCTCAGGCTCGCCCCAGGATATACAACTAAAAGTGAAAACAGCAAACAAACCAACATTACATACAAGCATTGTAGGTAAACAGAATGTATAACATATTTACAGTAGTAGCAGTAATAGGCAACTGAACATAGTTTAGTTACAGTCTTTTTTAAGGTATTTACAGTTATGTGAATGAGAATAGTTGCAGCAGAGAGAAGATGTAAAAAAGGAAGAAATGGAGGAATGGTGATGCAATGAAGGAGAAATGGTGAGGGGACTGGAGATGTAAAGTGTGGAGGGGATATGAGTAGGGATGATATTCTACTCTAGGGGTAGTATTTTGGCATTTTCCTTTTTTTAACGCGCAGCAGAAACAAAGAGGATCTTTTTGCTACTTTGGTATCTATATAGCTGATAAGATACCTGCTAGCCTTATTTTCTCTTTAACGTTTTTGTGTGCACATAACCATGTTTGAATAGTTTGCACATGACCTATTGTGATATTCACCAGTCATAACCACAAAGTATCTGTCTTTACAAGGTCTAGTTTAGCATGTCAAATGAGGTTTGGTAGAGACCATTTTGTCCAGTGATATCTTCAAGGTGGGGGGTTAGTTAGAGTAGTAGGATTTGGGAGGATATGGAGAAGATAAGGTTAAATAGGAATGGATGAGGTTTGGGAGGAAGTGAGGTAGGGGTAGGGAGGGGCTTAAAGGATGTGAACTGTGGAGCCATTTTTAAATCCTGTCCTGAGCATCCACAGTTCCTCTGTGCTGGTCCTGCGGTTTAGGCTGCCTGTTTTCGCCTCCCATAATACATCCTGGGTGCTCCCTCCCTGCTTTAAACACAAAAGGAATACCTCCGGCCATCACCTGAAGACGCCCTGAATTGGCCAGCTTGCCTGGTACTTAGAAAATTACTACTGAGAAGACCCCCCCCCCCCACAAGATTGTGTAAATTAATCCATCCCGGGTGCTCCTTCCCTGCTTTAAACACAAAAGGAATACCTCCGGCCATCACCTGAAGATACCCTGAATTGGCCAGCTTGCCTGGTACTTAGAAAAATACTACTGAGAAGACCCCCCAACAAGATTGTGTAAATGTATGTTGCTTAACACTAATTAAATGTAGACTTGATGTACTATCTATAGAGTTAATCTGCCCTCCCGTGTGTGCATTCTAGCGGCCTACCGCAGACTGTTTGCCCTCTCCCTCTCCTGTTATCACTACCCTAGAATATATTTAAACCTAAGACTGGTTCAACTATTCCTGCTGTTTGCTATCTCCTTCTACCATTAGGTGGCAGCACCTACCAATATAAATCCTACATATTGTTTATAATCCCAACAAGTTTTATTTTTTCACAAACAGTTGGTTATGAGTTAATATCCTTAGACTGTAAATATCTTCTCCCCCCTGCTAAACCACCCTCTGTAAAGGCAGCCTTCTTTTTCTGGATGGAAATATTTAGCTCATACATTCTGACTACAGCCTTTAAACCGCTCTTTGCTGATACTTTTTCTGCCATACTCACCTCTTGTGTTCTTTCCCACTCTGTTCGCCCTATGGGCTCACTCCACTCCCCTACCCTGTCCCCATTTCCCACACACCCTCAGTACTCCTAGCTTTATTCCTATTTTTCCCCACCCTCTCAGCCTAATTAACCAATACCAGCCCCCTCATTACTCCTCCCACCTATAGCCATCCTTCTTAAACTCTGTAATCTGTACTCCACCCAATAATTATAGTGCCCTCCTCTTTCCTTAAATCTCTAGAATACCTCCGTCATTTTTTAAACCCTTTCTTCTTCATAGACTTCACTATTTTCCTAACCACTTATACCACTCTCTCTTTGCTCCAACATGCTCTCCTCAATTTATCACACCCTCCAGTCCCCCAGCCTCCTCTTTCCATTCCTACTTCCCTTATACTATGCTATGTCATATTCCACATATGCTTTTCCAATACCACCTACAAAGACAACTACCATACTAACCTACTTTCCCCCTCACTCTTACTCCCATTTCCAGTCTATCTCCTCTTCTCTCATTCAGCCCAACCCTCTGCACCTATTCCACCCTAAACTCTACTCCTCTAAAGTCAAGATAATGTCACCTGCTCCAATCTACTATCTACCAAAATTCATGCCTGGCAGACCAATATGGCTAAAGGATATCTCCTTCAACAACCTAGTCCAAGCTAGTGATATCCATCCTAACCCTGGTCCTATGTCCTTTATTAACAACACTCATCCCTTACCCTCTTCCTCCTATTTCAACACCCTAAAGAGTTTTACAATTAATGCACAAAGCCTAAACAGCAAAGTACACCAATTTCAAGCTTGGTTAAGCCATAACCAACCAGATATCTTAGCCATCTCTGAAACCTGGCTCAAGCCCTTTATCTCCAACTCTGAGATTCTGCCCCCAGGATTTCATTATCTCAGAAATGACCGACTAAATATAAAAGTTGGAGGCACTGCCCTAGTCTACTACAACCTTCTTACCTTAATTCCCCTCCAAATTCCAATTCCTCAATTCCAGAACACTGAACTACCTGCTGGAATTCTAAAACTAAATAAACATAAAAATATCTGCATCATTGCCCTATATATCTCACCTGGTAACAATATCTCTACACTCGAAAATATTCTCCTATGGGCCTCTACTGAAATTAACTATGAAACTTATATCCTTGGTGATGTGAATATTGACTGGAATAAAATCAATTTCCCCTCTCCCTCCCTATCCATTAACCTCTATAACTTCACTCAAATAATCCTCTCCATCATTTTACCTAACAAAATAAACCCTCCCGGATCCACTATAGATTGGGTCCTAGTCTCAGATCCAAATAAAATAACCAATTCTTGCACAATTCCTGATACCTTTAGCGACCACCTCCCAGCCTTCATGCATTGCTCAACTAGTTCCTCCCCACACCAGCATCAGTACATTCAAACTCGTAACCTCAGCAGCTTCAACCCAACTACTTTCTCAAATACTTTCAAACAAATGAACTGGCAAATTCTAAACATCCTTCCTCTTGACAAGGCTATAGAATACTTCAACTCTGTCTTCCTTGATACTTTGAACTGACTAGCCCCACTAAGAAACAAAAGGATAAAAACTAAAACTGCTCCTTGGCTATCCAAAGAGACAAAACAGATTATGTACCACAGAAACAAACTATGGAAGCTTTACCAAAACAATAAACTGGACAATACCTTGCTCCAATATAAACAGCTCCACAACCGTGCAAAACGACTAATCACCAAAGACAAAAAACCCTACTATATCAAACTTCAATCCAATAACAATAAAACCCCAAAAATTCTGGAACTCATTAAACTCACTCCTCAATCCAGGCTCCAAGAATAATCCCTGTCCTGACCCAAGTAAATCTGATCTCGAACTAGGCTCTGAATTTAACTCATTTTTCCTAGACACTATTACTACCCTCACCAAGACATTTCCCAATAATAACCTAACTGCTCTACACTCTCCCCCTTCTAACTCACCTCATCTGTTTGAACTCAAACCCATCTCCACTAACTTTATAAAAAAACTTATTTTTCCAAACTTAAACCTTGCTCTAATGTTCCAGACAATATTCCCTCTTCCTTCCTAAAATGTGCTGCTGATGGCATTGCACTCCCAATCAGCATCATTATCGACCGATCCATAAAAGAATCATACTTCCCCAAACTCTGGTGCTCAGCTTATATTCTTACTGTTCATAAAGGAAGCAAAAATACTAGCATCTCAAACGTTCACCCCATTGCTTTGCTCTCACCAATTTCCAAAATCCTAGAAAAATGCATCCACCTCCAACTTATGCCTTTCCTGACCCAAAACAATCTTCTCACTCCTACCCAGCATGGCTTCCATCCAGGCCATAGCACAATAACCTCTCTACTCTCTTTCCTAGATACTATCAATCAAGCCCGAGATTCAGACCACTTAGTTTCTACTGTTTTACTCGATCAGTCTAAAGCCTTTGATACTTTTTCCCACAAACACCTTCTCTGTTATTTCACAAACCTTAATCTCTCACATAATGCTTTATCCTGGTTCTCCAGCTATCTATCAGACAGATCACAGGCAGTCAAATGGAAGAACTCCATCTCTCCCTTCCTACCTACCCCAACTTTCTTACCACAGTGACCCATCCTTGGGCCAATGCTTTTTAACATCTTCATCAATAACTTTCACACTGCTATTACTGATGCTAAAATCATTCAATATGCAGACGATTCGACCTTAGTCTGCTCTGCCTCAAACCTCTCTGAATTGCTGACTAAAACCCAAACTGCCTTCTCAACAACTGAAAACTGGATGCGCCAAAACCACCTCTCTCTCAATGCAAATAAATCAAAGATTCTACTATTCCCTCCCACTAAGACCTTCTCCTATGATAAAAACAACTTCAAAGTCTATAGTCAAACCAATTTATCTATAGAAGTAGTCCCCTCTGCCAAACTACTTGGCATTACTATAGATGAACACCTCAAGTATGATATTCATATTCAACAAAATATTAAGAAAACCCACCAATTGCTAGGTATGCTGTATAGGAATAATTGCTTTCTCTCAAACTCTACCAGGCAAACACTGGCCTCGACTTATCTTCTTCCTTCCATATTATACGGAGCCCCTCTCCTAACCAACCTGTCCTCCTCTATCACCTATAAACTAAAAAACTGCTACAACAAAATCTCTAAATTTGCCTCTAAACCAAAAAATACCACCAATCACTGCGTAACCCTACAATCCCTGAACTGGCTTGAACTCCCAAACTACCTAGACTATCTCCAACTCACTACTGCACATAGACTCATATTTCACCCAACAAAATGTCCCGCTCTAACTTACATCCTTCCCCCTTATACACCCAACAGAGCTCTCAGATCTGAAAATCAGAACTTAATTACTATCCATAAACCTAAACGTCCTACTGGCCAACTTCTCCTATCTTTCTCACTAGGCAAAAAATGGAATTCCCTTCCCTCCACACTAAGTACCATACCAAACTCAGAAAACTTCAAAACCCAACTATTCAAACACCTGTCCACTAACTGGAAATGTACCTGCCTTCACCCAACCTAATCCAAGGGGGTTCTCGCTCTGGTTCCCAAGCTCTACAACTCTCATAGTTATCTTCCTATGAGCCTATCTAAGCTCTCAACAATTTCTATAGCTTCTCTCTAAGCTCTCACCTCCTACAACTACCATCACACAGCCCAACCTTGTAAATATTGTAAATAGCATTCTACTGTTGATGTGTGTATGTAAAGCGTATTTACATTTTCTTAAACGGTTTGTATGTAAATTGTTTACACACCTACCCATATATGTATTCCTAAATGAAACTGTGTGATCCCTACCTTCAAGCTTAATGAATTTGTTAACTATGCATGATACTGAATGCATTTATGAGTAACTATTCTACATAAGATCTTTAATATAAACTATCATTTGTATATAAATTGTATAATGCATCTTGGAGCTTTTCTCCCCGGGCCTCCACTGAAAATGGGACAATTTGGCCCAGTGGACTTTCCCAGTAATCAAATTGCAAATAAATAAATAAACAAAATAAATGTTAGGCATGTGTAACTGGAATAGGAGTCACATTTTGGTGTGAACTTCCTACCCACCGTCCCTCCCTCTCTTATTAGTGGGGATATGGTTATGTTTAGTTTGGACAGGGCAGAGAAGAGGGGCAGGCTTGCCCTCTTCTGTTCTCCCTCTGGTGTTGGATGGTTAATTCAATAAGTTTTAAAAGGAAAGTAAGTGGTTACACTGCTTGGGTGCATAAGTAAGCGGAGGATGCTGTTTATTTGGTTGATGGTATAATGCAATAAATGGTAATGAAAGTGAGCGGTTACGCTGCTTGATAAGTATATAAGCAAGCGGGTGAAGCTGCTTATTGGATTGATGGTACATTTATGTTTATGGAAATTTAATAAAGGTCATCAAATATCATTCAGTGTAATGTATTTCTTGAAGGGGACCTGGACAAGGTCTAGTTAACGCAGCTGAATTTTGTAAAATAGTAATCAGTTCATTACGGCCCATGCTGACTTATGTCTTGCTTTGTTACAGCTTACATAGATATATTGCCTTTATTGTTTCATATCGATGCAGCCTTTTTGGTCATGTGATATATGCCTTTTTGATTGAATTTGCCCATAACTGTGGTTGTTTACCCATGAATATGAAACCTGAGTAGGTAAATATCACAGTGAGAAAGTCAGCCTGCTCTTCCTCAGTGAGAATCATTATTGCAAATTTATAATGTTGCTATTTAAAATAATTTTTATCTGTTTGAAATAGCTCTATTGTGTAGAGGTATCTAATTAACCTGATATCCCTTTTTAGTAGAATAAGTGAATGGAGATGTCCATCAGATGTGCAATATGTGCTTATTTGTACATGTAGCCATGTATGCTCAGTAGAGTATTTCATTACAATTTCTGTCCTTAATACAGTAGATTTTCATACTTTTTGACTCATTTCAGTTGCTGCATCCTGCATTTAAAATAAATCATATTGGCTAAGGCAAAGCCTCAGAAACCAATCTGCTTAGAGGCCCTATAGTTTTAATTTTTATTTAACCAGTCGTTTGTGAGCTTGCCATCAGTCTCACAGTGGTGGTGGTCTAAAATACTTCATCTGTATTGCAGACAACATATCCCCTCATTAGCAACTGATTTTTTCCAATGGAGAACCTATTTTCCTCTCATGTTGCTTATTGTATTCCTATATATTCCCATGGCAATAATACCCATAACAAAGAAGCACATTAAATAGCATGTGACATCTTTTCAGGCACTTGTATTTAATGTAATATTTCATTAACAGATGTATTGTACACAGAGTTAGGCAAGAAAAAAGTATGGGTTGTTTTTTTTTTTCTGATATTTTCTTTTCTATTCTATGGTATACAGGATTATAGTTTCATAGGTGTATACTAGGCTAATGACCACTGGGACCTTTATAAGACAAGCCATGCAGATCAAGTGTATCCTTGAGTTATTGAGCTTTAGTGGTTATTTAAGGCAGTGCATGCTAGTTAGGGTATTATTTAACAGCTGCCTCTCTCCACCAGAGACATCGGTGCCAGACTAGGGGTGAATTTCTGATTTCCCATCCACTGGTACTGATTGCTGTTGAACATGGATAAGGAAGGGCTTTGCCTCACATGGATTGGAAGCCTATTACAGAGAATGGGGATTTTCTGAGAAACATAGTTGTCCTTCCAACATGCCCTATTTTAGTCACAAGTAAAGTTTAAATCCTTAGATCTTGTAGTTCTGATGCTGTTCATTTTATGAATATGCAAAAGGTCCATCACAGAGGGATCCAATAATGCCTTTTATGCCAGGTATAACCACTTCTTAGCAGTCTATAGAATACAGAGTATAGACATAGGGCTTTGAGGTGATCTGCAAAGGGCATTGTGTTTATGCCTATATTGTTTTTGTGAGGAACTTCTGTGGATGTTCCAGTTGTTGCAAGTACCTGGTCAGGTACATACTGAGAATAGGATGTTATAGTCAGTGATAGGTCTGATGATGGCTGAGTAAAATGGCAGTATGACTTCCCTGGACATGGATGCCATGCCCTTACTTACAAATTGACTGACAAAGGATTTTCTTACATCCTTAGACACGTGTTAGTTGAAAGCCAGGTTACTGTCCACATGAGTCCCAAAACCCCTGATTACTGTGTCTACTTTTAGGAGTGTTTTATCAATGAGGTAGTTTCCCTGGGGTGTTTCTATGATTGCTTCTAGCTTGCAATCCTCTACAAACTTGGTAAACCAAAGGTCCTTTCCACTGAACTTAACATCCAAAAAATAAACGGCAAAGAGGAGCAGACCCATTATACAGCCCTGGGAGACTACACTAGTGGCAGGGATTATTGTGTAGGTGGTTTCTCCAGTCCTAACTTCTCCAATCCTAAATTCTTTCCATGGCTTTGCATATGACCATGGCTTTGCATATGAAAGTAGTCAGACTAATGGGTCTGTAGTTCCCTGGATCCATTGTTCAGATGCCAAAGAGTAGTGGACCCATTACAGAACCCTGGGTGACTCCATTGATCACCAGCCTCATTATGCATTCTTAATTTATGCACCTGCTCTGTTAACTATAATGTAATTTTTCATTCATTATATTACAAACATTGGCCTGCTTGTTATTGCTATTTTCACGTGGTTATCTTCTTGTATTGTTGCACTAGTGCGCCTGACAGGTTGTGTTATAACCCATTAACATTCTTCTGTTTTCCACTGAATATCTCTTTATCTTAGACCACTTAATCATTCCTGTCATATCCCTCACAATAATTTGCTGCCTTATGCAGAAACATTATCATCATAATCTTCCATTCACATGCCAAAAAGCTCGTGTTATCACTATACCCACACCCTCAGAATGATGTCATTGGACATAGGCAAAAATATTCGAGAGAAAAATTGTTACATTTCAGTAAAAATTATTGTGATTGTGAGTATATCTTAGAAAAAGGAGGGAGAGGGAAAAGAAGAAAATTTCTTGAGCTATGAATATAGTTTAGTATGGGATCTCTTATTTGTAATTAAGTCTGATATATTGCCATGAGATAGGCAAGAATGATATTGAAGATTTGTTCCCATAATTTCTTGTGCTTGATGTTTTTATTACCCATGTCCATTAAAATGTTATGGGCTAAAAGATGTTTGGTCACCATTAACTCAAAATTCTCCCAGGATATGTTATTTAGGTTACGCCAATTGGTTGCTATATAGAGTTTCAGTAAGAGAAAAATATTGATCATAGTAATTGCTTGAGTTTTAGAGATGTCGTTTGGTAGGATATGTAGAGGAGTGAATTCCCAGGTGAGTGTGGATGCTTGATAGCCCATTTTTTGTAATTGGAATTTAAGGGAGTTCCAAAGTTTAAATACACATTTACAGCTCCAGAATAAATGGAGAATACCAGCCGTTTGAATTTTACAGTGAGGACAAAAAGGGGATTTCGTCGAGTTAAATTTATGTAAGATAGCAGGTATGAAATATGCGTTGTTATACATCATCAGTTGGCTAACAGCCAATTTCTTAAGAGGTATGGATTTATTTGTTAAGTTGATAGCTTGGTTTAGTTGAAGGGTATTGATGGATGGATTGTTCTTTCTCCAATAGTCCGAGACAAGCAAATCTTTTTGGAATTGAATGTCTTTGATTAGTTTATATGTATTTGTGATATATTTTTTAGTTGAGAGGATGGTCTTCCATAGTGAGTAACAGATTGTTATATCATTGTTGGTTATGTTGCTGTTTTGTAAATAGCTGGTACATAATTCTTTAATTTGCCTTAAAATCACTATGTAGGATTTGGGGAGGTTCAAATGATTCCTTATCTCTTGTATAGAATTGTTGATGTATGGGTATATATCTTGGATGGTTATATTAATTAAGTTAGGAAAAGGATTCAGATTTAGAGACTGATTATTAATTTTAAGGTTGGGATTTTTGTGTAAGGGTTGTAGCATCATCATATCTTGAGTCAGATTTAGATACTTGAAGAGTTTTTGAGTTAGTGAGATGGAGTGTTTAAGGGGTTCTAATATTTTGCATGGTTTTATTAAACTTGTATTTAGAAATGGTAAGGCTTTGGGGTTGATATCCAAGCTTTGGATATGTCTTTGGTATATTATTATCCACATCGGGGACCAGTCTTTATTCTTTGGGTTGTATTCAGCTATTCACAGTACTCTATTAGCGTTTGCAATTAGGTAATACGTCTCGAAATTGGGAAGGTCTAGACCACCTTTGCTGTTTGGGGTCGAAAGTTTAGTGCATGAGATTCTGTTTTTTTTGTTCCCATATACATTTTGCAAGCAGAGTGTGAGTTTGTCTAAAAAAATTATTGGGTATGTTTAATTGAGTAGTCATGAATATATAAAGTAATCTGGGTAATATATTCATTTTAATTACGGAGACTTTTGCCAGGAAAGGTAGTTTTAGATTTCTCCATCTATTAAGGTCTAAAATAATATTTTGCCATTTTTGAGTTATATTATTTAAGTAAAAATCTTTATTGTGTGTTGTGAAAGCGATGCCTAAGTAGGTGATTATCTCTTTTGTTTTTATTTTTCCTATTAGTGGCAAGAGCGAGAATGGTTTAGGGGATTTTAAAGAAAATATGCTAGTTTTTTTAAGATTTGTAGTTTGATATGTTTGAGAAGTGTTCTAAAGCCGATAGTATTTTGTTTACATCTGAGATTGGTGTGGTACAATAGATATTGAAATCATCTGCAAAGGTTGAGAGGAAGATTTTGGTGTTAAATAGTATTGGGGTATTGTGGTAAAGATTTTGTTTCACATTTAAGAAGAGTGGTTCAAGATATAAGTTAAAGAGTATAGGAGATAGAGGGCATCCTTGACGGGTTCCATTTTTAATTTAAATTCTGTTAGACCAAGTTTTGTTGATATATAAAGATGTATAAGGCTTGTTGTATATAATTTGTAGGATCTGGATACATTTTTGTGGAATATTAAAATAGAGTAATGTTTGGAGTAGAAAATCTATATTTACTCTATCAAAGGCTTTATGAGAATCAATAATTAGAGCATATATGTTTAGGTTATACTGATTAGCCTGGGATATTAGAGTATTAGGAGTTTGTGTGTTATCACTTGTTTGTCTGAGTGTTGTGAAACCAGATTGTTCAGGGGATATAATTTTATCTAGTAATTTTTTCAGTCTATTTGCAAGTACGGATGTTAGTATTTTGGTATTGATGTTTAATAGTGAGATGGGTCTGTAGCTATCTGGGTTTTTTGGGTCAGCTTGATCTTTGAGTATAAAAATAGTTTTAGATGCATTAAAGTGTAGGTCATTAATGTTATTGTTTATTATATAGTTCAGTATATCTAATAAGATTTTAGCTAAGATGGGGAGAAGGTTTTGTAGAATTCAACAGTGATACCGTCTGGGTCTGGGGCTTTATGTGATTTCAGTTGGTAGATAGTTGTGGTTATTTCACTGATATAGATAGGTTCAGTTAGGCTTTCTTGTTGTTTTGAATCTAGTTTCTGGAAGTCGAGTCTTTGAAGGAAACTTGTTCTTTCTTCTTTGGAGGCTATTGATGTTTGGTTTCCATATGTCTGTGAATATATTCGTTTGAAGATTTTACTAATATCTTCAATATTCGTGTAATGGATATTTTCATAGAGTATTTTGGATATTTGGGAGGAGGGTTTAGTTTGGGTTAATATTCTGGCCAGTGCTTGAATGGTATTTGTGTTTTGTTCGCATAGTTAGCTAGCATTTTGGTTTCATAAAAGGATAGTTTGCTGTTATGTAATAAGTATAGGTCTTTTTGAAGTTTCAGGATTTCAGATTCACTTTGGGTATTATAATTTGTTAATAGGTCATTCTCAAGCGTTTGAATTGTGGCTTCTAAGTACTGTTCTTCTTTAAGATTATTTTTTTATAGTAGGATGCTTTTTTAATAAGTATTCCCCTAATGTGGGCTTTAGTTGCCGCCCATTCGATATCCACTGGTAGTTGGGGGTTAAGAATGTTAGATAGGATTGATTTGAAAAAAAGGTTTGAATGTTGTTTATTATTTCCTTTTCAGTTAGGAGGTTGAGGTTCAATGACCAATTGTAACCTTTTTTCATTGTGTTATTCATTGTGATTCCATTGAGGTTTAAAGTGATTTTGGAGTGGTCGGAGAGGTATCTAGTGTGTACGGTCATTTTCGGGGCTAGTTTGATAAATGAATCTGAGAAAAAAAAAATCTATTCTCCACCATATTTTGTGGCATTGGGAGTAAAATGTGAATCTGTTGGATTTATTTAGATGATCTCCATACTTAAAGGGGTCATATAACTTGTAATCCTGAATAAGTTATCTTAGTGCTAGGTGAGCTTGTTTATTAGGTATTATATTTGTACTTGTTTTGTCTTTGTCAGGATTTAGATATGTGTTCCAGTCTCCACCTAGGATCATGTAATAATCTTGGAATTTATTTAAGATAGGGTATATGGAGGCAAAAAAAAGTGCTGGTTTTTACAAGGGGCGTAAACATTAAGGACAAGAAGAGGTTTAGGAAGATTTGGAGTTAGGATAGTTACATAGCTCCATTTTCCCTCTTTGTCCACTTGGGTCTCTAAAATTTTATCTTGGAACTGGTTTTTAATTATTATAGCGACCCCTGCACTATTAGATTTGCCTTCAGAAGCTATGATATCCCTTATACATTTTTTCTCTTTAATTTCTGACCATTGCTCAGGTGTTAAATGAGTTTCCTGGGTCAATATGAAGTTCAATTTCGCTTTCAGGATGAGGTGTAAGAAAAGTTTTCTTTTCTTCTTATTCTGGAGCCCTTTGATATTCCATGAATCAAATTCCCACATTTATGTAAGTGGGTTGTTTGTGGACTAAGTCTAGAGTGATTATTTGAGATGTTGATTTCTGTTCATGTATTGATAAAATAAAATTAAGAAAGCATCCTTTTTTCCTGTCTCCACCCAGTGCCTAATGACCACCCCTTTGGATCAGGAATAATGCAGGGAGTAAGTCGCTATTAGTTTTACAGATCTGTAGTACAGTATAGTAATTATGAAATGGGTTATCATATTTAGGTAAGTAATGGAAACTAGTATCCCTGCAAAAATTTTCTCTACATATACAAAGCTTAACAAACTAATTCCCTAAAAAGCACCACTAAAGTATCCCTAATCTCCTCAATAGTTTTGTATCTGTCTAATAGAATATTCAAAGTGTACATTCTATGTGATTATCAATAGTTGAGAGGTGTGATTTGAAAAGGTCTTATAGTAGAACCATTATATTAAGTAAAGGTCCATTAAACAAGGTTTTTAGTATAAATGTACAAATAACTGTTAGTATAATATAGAAATATACTAGAAGATATTAGTAGAACTATTAGTTATATCCTTTAAACTATTTTCACTAACATTGAAGTAGTATAAAAAACTAGGATTATTTTATGTGGTCTCCTTTGTTTTCTGTTCTTCTCTGCCTCCTTTCCATTAGTGTTATTTCCTTTCCCTTCATGCTATAAATAGGACTGCACGTCCATAGTATTCTATCTGTTGTCTGTGATGTTCAGCTGAGTTATTCTATTTGTGGAATTCAGCCTATAGGTATATGAAAAATATCACTATATTAAATATCTGGGCCCCATAGTAGGCAGGACAAGCCTCAAATCCCCCTCCAAGACAAGGGACAACACCAAAACAAAGGGGTATAAAGGTCCAAAATCAGGTAAAATATTTAAAATAGTTAAACATCACTGTAGAGCATTTAAAAGTTGATGGCACAACAGACGTTGCACTAACATGCATTCTCTGAACAACAAGACACATGATGCTCCAACATCTGGTATCACTGACAGACAGACATCAATCCCCATATAAATCTATGCAGCACCTTTTGTTCTGAAGACCAAGGTTGACTATGCCACTGGGGAACTCCAGTACAAGCAGAGTTATCAATGCATCTATTGCAAAACTATCTTTGAAATGCAAAATCAAACAGCACAATCCTATTTACTTGTAAGTCAGTATGCCAAACATTGTCTGCTTTACAAACTGCAACCTGCATCTGTTGCCGTGTGCAACAACAATCTGCCTGGTAGAACATCAAACTGTATTCACATCTATTATTCCAGTTTCCTATCAACTCATTTCATAGTCAGCAACTTTCGGCGTGTCATGTCACATCATACATTTTGAATGTCTCCTGTATTGATACTAATAAACACCTCAAAGGCTTTATACATGATTAAGCAGTGACTTAAAATATGTTGTACCAAGTGAGTACATACTATTTCCTGTACATTTTTGCCTGTATTTAAGGGAGGTATTTATAGTTTGTGCCACTGGTATCATTACACTAGGTAATTGCAGATGGTTTGTGTTATTTATTTTATTTTAAATGGAGACAGATCTCTGCATACTTTTTTGTATATAGATTCAGTATCTAACCACCAATGTTTTAATGGTAGCAAGTTTGAACTCATTTAAGTACCTGCAGTACAAGTATTTTTGTAGTGGGAGTTTTAATCTAATAACATGAACACTCAGACTTAGCAATCATGTAGCCCAGTTTGGTACCTAATACTGTCTATAATATACACTGTCTAATCCTACAACAGTCAGCTCTGGATGACAGCCAATAATATTGCATTTAAAAAAAAGAAAAAATAAAGTCAATCAAAGTGAAGAGCTCTGCTTGATTTCTTAACTAGACAAGAGTATCATTTGTATGTCTGAGAGTGTAAAAATCAGCTTTCACATTACAGTATATTTCAACAGAATGTGTCTGGGCCATTCAAGTTTGACGTTATTTAGACCCTACTTAAATCATTTTCTGTATCTGTAGTCATAATCTTTTCTTTTTTTCTTTTAAGTCTTACAGTTTTTCTTTTTTATTGTTTATAGGAAGTGTTCATACAGGCTTCCTTTTTAGCATTAAGTGTCTATTTAACTAGGTGGCTTCTGAAGCATGAATGCACCAATGATGTTACCTGTTTTATGAGAGCTCTTCTATTTCACCTCCACAGCGATGCATTTTGTTTAACTGAAAAATCAACAGAACCAGAGAACCTCTTGCTGTGAGGTAACAACGCTACCGCTGCAGTATTGCACCATCCAGCTTGTACAGCATCATAAACAATGACAAGCAGTATATTCAAATTGGGATACAAAATGAACTGCATGTGTGTTCTAGATTTTAGTAGAGTACATGTAGTGCATACTTTTTGCACACTTTCTTTGAAACAAGTACCTTTTTTTGTTACTGCTATTAGAAAAGGCTAAGTACTGGCTTAAGGTTTAATAGGGTCAAGGGCTGTATCATAATTTTAAAAAATTACACTTAGTGATAAATCAACAGTCTAAAACGTTTTTTTTTTTTCCTTTGTGTTTTTGCAGTTAGAGCACTCGTCGCTCGCTTCATGTGTAGAGGAGCATTCTAACAGTTGAGTAAGCGTAGGGGGATGGTCAAAGCCTGCTGGATATCCTGGAAGTGTCACATTTTGAAGAACCTGGTGTAGAGCATGGAGGGATAATTTTGATTCCTGTCGTGGGAAAGTGAAAAGGTGGAGGCAGGTCTAGCTGTTCAAGGTCAGCCTCATGGTGTTTGTACTGATACATCCGAACTACCAACCTGTTGGTATAGGCCTAAAAATTCCAAGAACACAACGGAGAGCAGAAAACAGTCTCGGATGGCCCAAAGGTAATTGATCGTTCATCCAATGTTCATACATCACTCCGGTGAGTATATTTAGTGATCTAATGTTGGATTTCTCTTGAAAACAGCTAGGAAGGTTTCTCTGGCTTCCTTTTGGTTAGCGATCATATATTTAATTCCTTCTGAGTGAAAAATTAGTGTGTTATGGTATTTCATTTGAAATTTTATTTTTCTTTTAATTAGAAACTTACAGTAAGAAGAAAGAAGCTGTCTTGCTTGCCTTATTTGGAGAGGGAGATCTTGAGTCAGTGATATTGTATTATTGTTCCAGTTAACAGTTCCTCCACTTTTTTTAGCAGTCAGCAAGATTGTATTGACATCTTGAAAGTTTAGCAGTTTTGCATAAACAGGTCTGGGTTTGTAAGTTCTTTGGGTTTCTCTTAGTGCTCTGTGTGATCTTTCTATTATTATTTGTTTTGCTATTCCAGGTTCTTTGAGCAGTATGTTGAAAATTTGTATTATAGAGGGAATCAGCTCGTTGTGGTTTACAGATTCTGGGATGCCTCTTATGATAATATTATTCCTTCTGGATCTTGCTTCCAGGTCTGTGATCTTATCTTGGATGTTTTGAATTTCTTTATCGTGGGAGTCAGTTTTTTTTGGCTATTGGAGTTATTTTCTTCTCATTTTCCATGGTCTTGGCTTCAGATTTATCCAGTCTGTCCATTATTTGGTTAAAGGTATTTCCAAATGATTGTAGTTGTACAGTTAATTCTTTTATTGCCTCTTGGATGGGAAGTAAGGCTGTTTTAATATCCTCCAGATTTGCTGGTTGATCAGATTTGTTTTTGTTTCCAGTTTTGGATGTATCTGTTTGTTTTATTATCTTCTGCCTTTTTGAGTTCAAATCTTTTTCAGGAGATAGTAAATCCGAAAGTTTGGTTTTCGATGTGACAGTGTCCATGTTTTTATCTTCTTTCGACATCCTGTGTTGTTTATTGTTTTCAGTTTTGAATGTATTTTTCAGTAAGCAGGACTATAGGAGAATACGGCTTAAGTTAACCTCTCTGTATCCTTACCAATCTTACTTGATTATAAACTGGACCAGTCACTTTTCTTTGGTAACTATTTCAGAGTTAAATAGAGTTGATATTTCAAGATATTTTGTCGAAATTGGTTCTGAATAATCTTCTGGGTTAGATTTATTCAAGATATTTAGAGGAGCTAAGGATTAGCAGTGCTTACAGAACAGTGGCCATCTTTGCATCGATAAGGTACAGGTTTAGATTAATAACCTCCTCCATAAACTGTAGGCTAATTCTCAATGTCATCTACAAAACCTCAGCAGTGAAGTTTAAGAAGTCACAATAATAACAGGAGAACTTGATAGCTTTTATATTATACCAAAAACCAGGATAGCATCTGTAACTCCTGCAGTCTGCATACTTGCACTGCTGCCTACTGTAGCACAGCTAAGAAAATAGAAAACCGAAGAGACTTTGTCTGTCACATCATTTACTGATCATACACCATGCCACACAAATTTGACATGTACTTTCATCCAAGCTAGTGGACCTCTTCAGATCCTTTACACCATCACGGATTTAATATCGCACAACATCCGGCCACTGATCATGGGTAACATAGTTTGACATGATGGAGTTACTTTGCAGCTTATTTCCTTAACTCACTAAGTACCAGACACATAATGATAATTGGTAAATGGTACTGTAAGCTGTTAGGAAGTCATGGGTGGTCTCATGATGAATGGATTAGTGTTGATCTAATTACTTTCAGCAAATGGTCTGTGTTTCAGTGGATATTCAGAGTATGATTATATACCCAGCACTGTAAATCTTAGCTCTAGATGATTGTCACTTGTTGAAGTGACTCCCAAATCCATGTGCAAAAATGGGGGATGGATGGCTTATACACATATTAAATTTATAGTTAGCTGGTGGTCATCCTTTTATATACGATGACTTCTGAAGTTAATTCAGTATATTTTAACTGCAAGGCCATTGCAATTAGCACTTTGTTACATAGGGTAGGTCATAAAATTACAGATTAATAGAATTACATCATTTTAGCATTTCAGAGTCGGAAGTACTCAACAGATTTTGAACAGAAGTAGAAAAAGTATAACAAGATGAAGGTAAGCAGACTAGTTAAGTAGAATTTTACATTCAGCTTTTTAAAAAAGTTAATACTCATGGGTAACACAGACTGTACGATGCAAATATCTAAAAATATGTTCTAACAATGAAAAGTCTTTAATTGTACAAACATTAGCATGTTTTATTTCTGTACCAATATTAACGGAAGCTGTTAGTCTAAAACTAAGCAATTGCAAACAACAAAAGCTACTGTATTATGGATAGTTTACTTTATAAAGTAAATTAAAAAAAACTGTTATTTGAAATGTGCAGGACATATTCATGTCATTCCATGCAGTCATTCCAAAGTGCATTAAAATTAATGTTAGCAAACATAACTGCTCTACAAAGGAGAAATCGACTTTCCAGATGTGTATTGTTAATGCCTGTCAGCTAGTATGCTTACAATGCATTTTAGATTTGTGAACAACCAAACAGAAGGTGAAAATTAAGATATAAAAACATGTTAGGATTAGAGTCTTAACAAGATTGATATGAATATTCTTTCTGAATCTCATAGACTGAAACAATGCTGACTGAATAAACTTTACAATGTCATGAGTCAGGAATAGTGTCCATTCCAGTTGTTGTTGTTGAACTTTTGGCTTTTGGCTTAGGGGTCACCACAGCAGAACTCCGGTCTGCTCATGATTGGCAGTGGATTTTTACGGTACCGAGTTACCAACCCCACACCCAACCTTCAACGAAGGCATGCCCATTCACACTCGCACCTACCTGCATGTCTTTAATGTCACTTAACCACAGGGAGGACATGCAGACTCCACACAGAAGGTGCTCCAGCCAAGAATCGAATGGGAGAACCTCTTGCTGTGAGGTGACAACGCTAACCGCTGCACCACTGTGGCTTAATAGTGTCCATTCCAGTAACGGCATTTAAAAACGTTGTACTTTTAAATAAATTAAACTTGAGAGAAGCCAGCATTTGCACTTCTTATTAATGAACAGGAAATAGATACAAAGTGACTGAAATGGGGCGATTTGGGAAATTCTTTATTTTTAGGACAATGTTAATGCCAAAATATATAAACAAAAGAGTCTATTCTAATTTTTAGATGAAAATACCTTACTTGGGGTTAGATTAGAATATGCCTGCACAACCACAACATTTGAAATTATGATGCTAGTCAATTAATCTATTAATATAGTTTGATAGGGAGGACCTTAGATGGGAATGAAGAATGTCATACATCATGCAATAGGCATTTGCCATACATAAGAACAATGGCAGCCTCTTCTGCAATTTCCAGAGATGAGCATTGACAGAGTATGGGTATCTAAGCTCCTTATAATTACATGTACCTGTGTCAGTCAACAACTTATAGGGCTACTAGTTTGAATGCCATGTTTTTTCCATTTCTTGAGCAGTATATCGAAAAATGATGGTGTGGCAGATAGTCCACATGGAATTTCATGTCCCCTCTCTGTTGTAGTAGTAAATGAACATCCCCCACTCCTACACACATTCTATGACCAGTCAGAGTCCCTCACACTTACTTCTTCTTCTTCTTCTTCTTTCGGCTTTTTCCCGGTCTGGGGTCACCAAAGCAGATCATCTGTCCACTCATGATTGGCAGTGGAGTTTTACAGTGTCGAGTTGCCAGCCCGGTGCCCAACCTTCCACAGAAGGCACAGTCCCTCACACTTACTACCACCTTAAGAATAATCTGAGTTCTTCTAGGCTACCTGCACCTAATCTGGTAGTCACTGTAGGCATGAAAACCCACTCATATCTAGGCTGGTAATAATTTGAATGTCTCCAGCCCTATTATATATAGATATATTTACTGGCAGATACTGGTGTCTCACCATCATACTCACTGCAGTGTGACAGTGGGTGAAGACTTAGAAGCCTACTCACACATATTTTGGCAGTGGTTTGAATCCCTCAGCTTACTTACAACTAGGCTAGCAGTAACAAGAACCTCCACAACTTACCTCATGCACAGTTTAACAATGATCAGCTTGTAAATTCTTAACTGAAAGGTTAGCAGTCTGTATCTACCAATCAGCCTACTCAACCTGATGGCAACCCCCCCCCCACACAAAAAAAAAATGTATGTCAGCAATCACTGCTCCAGCATCCCTTCAGCATGTCAGAAATTAGTTTGTATTTTTCTCTTAACCAGTGCGGCAGTGATTGGTGTCTTCACAGCAATCCATTCATCAGTCCCTGCTTGACGATTCCCATTTTCATCCTTGGACCCCCTTGCTTAGTGGTCCATCTGAATGGTGTACATATATATATATATATATATATATATATATATATATATATATATATATATATATATGACACTGTCCTTGTACACCACTATGGCTACCTCATACTGCCCAGAATACATGTAAATGAAGTAAAAAATGATTAATTTTCATTATTACATAATGGATACTCTGTTGTTACAGGTGGATTAGTTTACCACACTAGCTACCATGCTGAACACCACCTCCTCCCAATCTAGCCTGCCTTTTCCTTCTCCAAAAGATTTAAAGCTCTATGTATGGCCACAAGGCAAGCATCCACAATGCCATAGGGGCATTTTCTGGAATCACAGCCTAGACAAAGAGCTCAGTCGATTAAATGCAACAGTAATCCCCCCACTAAGTTTAGGTATCCTTCTCAGTGAATGCTTATAATTTTGTTTTACAATTAACGCATTATTGCAATTAATACAGCAATGATCATATTATTAAATGTAAAGTAACTGACAGTATATCTATTTAGTACTATATTGAACATATTATTAAGTGAAAGCTGATTGGAATTAATGTATTAATGTGTAAGTAATGAAAAGGAATAATTTTACCTCATTTTCATGTATTCTGGGCAGAATAAAGTGGTCAAAGTGGTATACAAGGATAGAGCCATATGTAAACCATGCAAATGGAGCACTAAGCAAGGGGCCAAGGATGAAAGGGGACTTCATCAAGTAGAGACTGATGGCTGGATTGCTGGGAAGACCCCAATCACTGCCTCACTGGTTAAGACAAAAAGACACACTAATTTCTGACATGCTGGATAGGTGGGTGGGGTAATAAATTAATACTTCACTCAACATATTATATGTTAACTGCATGTGTGTCATATATGCAACATGTATGATCATGCTGGAAAAAACATATGCTCTAATATGGCCTAGGATGAGGTGCTGAGGAAGTTTCTGTTTAACTAACCTAGTAGTATGCATTTTGTTTAACCTGTTTGCTTTGTATTTGATGATAGTTGCTGTTATACCTGAGATAGTTATACTATCTTTTCAGACATCCAGAGTAAGAAACCTTCACTGAAATACAATTGTTTTGCTAAGACAGCCCATGCCATCAAACATACTCAAGAGGTTTGTTTCACTTTATTATTATAATTAAAATTCAGAGATCATAGTTATTTGTAGTGTTGCTTATCACTATAAGACGTTTTATTGTAGTACAACAGCATCCTAAAAAGTTGTAGCTATTTTTATTTTATTCCACAACAATCTGAATTTGGATAGTCCTACCAAGTTTGAAATAATAGTAACCTAGCCTGAAATGACAGCTACACAAAGAAATGGTATACTCCAGAAATCACTTTCTATGCAAATATGACCATAGTGGGCATGTATAGCCAATACGGTAATCTATAAACAACTGCAAAGCAAACATGTTAAATAAAATGCATAACTCTAGGTTAATAAAACTGAAACTTCCTCAGCATCTCATCCTAGGCCATATCAGTGCATATGTTTTTCCAGCATATGCTACATGTGAATATATTACACACATTACAGTTAACTTATAATATGTTCAGTGAAGTATTAATTAATTAACTCCCCACCTCCCTGCAAACATAGAAATAAGTGGTGTGTTGATGCACTTGTTTACACTGGCCACTGGGCTGCATATCATCCTCTTCTACATCAGGCCACTGTTGCTCAGTAATTTTGTCACAATGCAGCTCTGTGTACAGCTGGGAAAATGTTGGGATGTGTCCTGATCACACAGTTAAATACATTGAAAAGCAGATATTCATCACCACTCAGATGGAATTTTAAAATGTTGTCATTGCATGACATATCATTTCAAGAGTTCAGCATAGCCAAATGCTCTTATGTTGTTCCTGTTTTTGTATGGCTGACAGCATTTGTTTCTTGTGACTTTACAGAAATCCTGTTTGATTTCCTGTTGACATCCTAGCACATTGCAGATGATTCAAGGTCAGAGCATTATTTTTTCATATTCTGAAAAAAAGAAGTTTTTATTTGAAATGATATGTGTAGTTTTGAACTTAAGCCTTGTTGCCTTATGCAGTTTCAGATGTGTTTTAGCAAGAACTGCACCACATGTGGGCATCTTTATTTTAGAACAGAAGTGCACTGAGAGCTAATATGTGATATGCATTCAACTGCATGTCTGATTACAGAAGCTGTGACCTTAATTTCTGAAGATATGATCTGAGTTACGTAATATTTGAAAACATGATTTTTAATTAGTTGCTATATATGAAAAATATAACAAAATTTGCAAGTATCTAGTTACATTTCTGTTCTTCTGTCAGCTGCAATTTTGTCTCTGTGGTACAAATTATCATTGCTAATATGAAGGGGATGTGATATTCAAAACTTATTTCATTCCTGAAATGCATGCTTTAATGCAAGTTTTCTTTGTGGCATTTGAGGTTTGTGCTCTCGAGGTGTGATACTTGCACATTCAGATAAACGAAGTGCACCAAAACTGAGTTAGTCATTTGGAGTTGAATTATGTTTTTATTCTTATTTTAAATGTTGATGAATTTTTACTTGTTTTTAAGACATAAAATAATCAATTAAAGCCTGCAGGATACTTGTAGATGGAGAGATGCCATTGGTGTCCTATTCCTCAAAGTACTATTTACCTCATCCAACATCACAACACAGGAAGAATAGGCATACAATACATTTTTCATTGATTGTATCTGCTTTATTTTCTGAAAAAACAAAAAACAAAACAAAAATACTTGTTTTCCTGCCTTTCTAAGCTACTATAGTCCAGTTTTCAGGTTAGTGTTGAATTCAGGGCTGTGTTACAAGTTTCTGTGTTTGCCCATACCTTACTTGAATAGAAGGAAGTTTTTCTGTTCACCTGTGGAAGAGGGGAGCTTTGAGCAGCCTATCTGTCCCTGGAGGAGTGGTTTATTTCCAGAAATTAGTAGTTTATTGGCCATTTTGGGCTAATTTCTATCTCTTTCATTTCCCTGCTATAAAACCCACATCTGTGAGGTTCTTGCACTTGTATACAGCTCAGCAAGCTCCTGACCGGTGCCTTGCAGAATTCTACAGCAGCAAAGTGACAAAAGAGAGACTTTGGAGTGATTAAGTATCATTTTTCTACATTTTCTTGCTGCCTTTAGCTAATTCCGCCTAAAATGCTGATTTTTTAGAGTTTCTGTGATTTAAAAAGCTTGTTTCAGCTACATATTGTACTTACTTAACTGCCTGCACTTTAACAAAGTTGTTTTTGTATTTAAAGTATCTGTTTAACTGTTGTAAGCTACACACTCAAGTGTGATAGCCATTTCTGCGCATTTAAAGTGTTTTTTGATTGTATCTGCTTTATTTTCTGATAAAAACAAACAAAAAAAAATACACTTGTTTCCCCACATTTCTAAGCTAGTATAGCCCAGTTTTCAGGTTAGTTCTGAATTCAGGGCTGTGTTACAAGTTTCTGTGTTTGCCCATATCTTACTTGGATAAAAGGAAGTTTCTCTTTTCACCTGTGAGAGAGGGGAGCTTTGAGCAGACTATCTGTCCCTGGAGGAGTGGTTTCTGCCCAGAAATTAGTAGTTTATTGGCCATTTTGGGCTAATTTCTATCTCTTTCATTTTCCTGCTATACAACCCACATTTGTGGGGTTTTGCGCACTGGGCAGTGCTGATTAGCAAGGGTATAACTATTCCTGGCTCCACAAAGTCTAATCTTCAATTTTTCCCTTGGAACTAGACAAACTTTCAACTTAAGTAGCCAAACCATTCACTTCTTAGCCCAGCACTTGCACAAAACTCATAGCAATCACTAATAAACCTTAGCACTAGACCCCCCCCCATACTGTCGAGAAGGACAAGGCTCTCTATTTGACCTTACCAGCCAATCAATAAATCAGTTCACTGTACCTATCCAGGTATGTCCAAAGAGCAGTTTCAACTGTACTCTCCAGTCCAACTGGTGAATATGGGATTTTGAGGCAGTGTTACAACTGCCTCATGTATACAGACATCCCTCTCCTCTTACCACCAAACACTAATACATGCGAGAGATGCAATTATACAGCCAAACTGGAAGCTAAGCTCTCTCAACCCAAGACTGGACCAGACAATCAAGAGGAGAAGGGAACTACTTGCATCACACCACCAGTCTCAGATAGATCTATGAAACCAGCACTGGCAAAAAACACACATAAATACACAAAAACATACTCGGCTCTAAATAAAAATCTGCAAAAGCAACAGAGACCTCCAAAGCAGACACCCAAGCAACCTCCACCCCCCAACACAAACCATGAAATACATACTTCACAAAACCAGTGTTCCATGCAATCACAGCCCTTAAGGCAAAATAACAACTAGCAATAGGTGACTCTATAGTCAGGCACACTGACTTCCTACTCACTAGGCTGAACAAGGAGAAGGTTACTGTTAGCTGCCTGTCGGGTGCCAGGATCCACCACATAACAAAAGCATTCAGGTCACTCCAGAACAAGTACAAATATGACTCTGTCATTGTCCATGTTGGTGTGAATGACTTGAGCTGCAACTCCCTGAACTACATGAAAAGAGACATGGAAGAGCTCTGTGATCATGTAGCCCAGGCCGGTATGACCCTGACCTTGAGTAGCATCCTGCCCTCACCAAGAATGATACCATGATATAAAGAAAAAATTATCAATTAGAATAATTGGCTAAGCTTCTGGTGTCATTCAAAGGGAGTCCAGTGTCTGTCAGCCTGGGATGACATGCTCGACAAGCCACGCTGCTTCATTAGAGATGGCTTGCACCTGTCACCCTTAGGCTTTCGAATACTGGCCAGGGGTCTTGCTACCTCCATAGTGCCTTTTTTAGGCAAGGCTCAAAAGACAAACCCACTCCTGTAAATAGCACAAGTAACAAAAAACTGAGGGTAATGTTGCTCAATGCCAGAAGTCTAAACCTCAAAATGCACGCACTCGAGGCACTCCTCAGTATGGAAAAAATTAATATACGTGCAGTAACAGAAACCTGGTTTAAGGCTCCAGAGAGCATTCCAGCACTACCAGGCTACAACTCATACCATACATTTCGGCCACAAAACCCGGACCGAAATACAAAAGGCAGGGGCGTATCCATATTCATCAAGGATACCCACACCTCCAGGTTAGTGGCACAGCATGATGATTCAGAGATCATCCACGTGCAACTAACAATGGGCAAAACTGCAATTCAAATTGTAGCTTGCTACAGATCACCCACCATGTCCCAGAACCCCGATTCCGCATTTATGGAAATACTGGGAAACATAAAGTTCCTACCAAACACCCTGATATTGGGTGATTTCAATTACCCAAACATTAATTGGGAGAGCTACTCAAGTACTAACTCCCTTGCACAACATTTCCTAGAATTTATAAACTCAAATGCTCTAGATCAACTGGTCAACAACCCCACCAGAGGTGACAACATATTGGACCTGATCATCACCAACATGGACGACCAGTGTTCCACACCGGAGGTCAACCCCTCGCTGGTTAGATCTAACTATAAACTAACCAGTCTGGATATCCACATTCTGCCCCCACCCCAGGTCAAAGAAACCACTGTGAAAAACTTTTCAAAAGCAAACTTCACGTTACTTAAGACCAAGGTGGAAAGTTTCAAAGCCCCCATGCTAAAAGATAATGCTGCCCAAGCTGCAAAGTCCTTTACTAATGCACTCTATGGGCACAAACAAGAATGCATAGATTGTGCTATCTCAAGCAAAACAAAGACTCACTCCTCCAAGACAAGGAAACCAGTCTGGTGGACCCCTGCCATAAACAAGCTATAGAATAGAAGGAGGAAACTAGTACAGAAAAGAGTAAAATCTCAAGAAGGTAAGACATCCCTGATCAGCATCAGCAAGAAACTACAATCCCTCATAAAATCATCTAAGGCTAGCCTCAAAAGAAAAATTGCCAGACTCTAAAGATAACCACAAGGCATTCTTTAGCTATGTCAAGAATCTAAGTGGCAATTATCAGATCTGCTCGTAGTTATTGCAGAATGGCACAAAATACACTAAACCGACTGATATCGCCAACATCCTGGTAGACAGGTTCAGTGCAAACTTCACCTCCTCTCACCTCCAAAAGGGCCCATAACCATACCAGAAGAATGTAGTGCCCCAGAAATCACAGACACTCAGGTTAAAACAGCTCTCTCCAAAGCCAAAAACACAGCATCAATGGGACCAGATGGTGTCCCAGGCTGTGTCCTACATGAGCGCAAAGATGAACTAACCCCTCAACTAAACACACTGTTCAAACTCAGCCTCTCCACAGGCTATGTGCCCATAGAGTGGTGCACAGCAACAGTTATTCTACTCCACAAAGGTGGAGCCATAACAGACCCAAGGAACTATCACCCTATAAGCCTGACTAGCTTGGCCTGCAAGGCTATGGAGCGCATCATCATGGATCTCATTAACAGAGACATTGGGAACCTCCAAACACTGGATCCTACCCAGTTTGGCTTTGTTAAGTGCAGATCATGCCTCCTAAACCTGGTGGACTTATTTGAGACAGTTACCAAGGCTATAGATGAGGGAAAGGTGGTCCACACAGCCTACCTAGACCTCGCAAAGGCCTTCGACACCATTCCCCATTCTGGTATTATAGACAAGCTCACCATCCTGAACATAAACCCCTATGTCACAAGATAGGTTGCCAACTGGCTCATGGACAGAACCCACATGGTAAGAGTTGCGGGAGCTAGGTCTGACACTAAACCGGTTACACCTGGCATTCCCCAGGGTTCAGTCCTAGGACCCCTCCTGTTCGGCATATACTTCTCAGAAGTACAGGCATGCACATGAGGTCTATGGCTGACCACGTTCACAGACGACTGTAAACTAGGGGCTATAATTGACTCTCTGGCTGACACAGACACCCTCCAAAAGGGTCTCACTGAGACAGATACCTGGTGTCAAAACCATGGCCTCAAGCTAAATGCCAAAAAGTGCATAGTCATCACCTTTGGAAAAAACAAAATACCCACAAACTACCACATAGGTGGTAGCATCCTAAATAGGAAGACGTAATAAGGGATCTGGGGACCCAAGTAGACAGTAATCTCTCCTTTGATAATCACATTGCCAAAGTGGTTAGAAAATCCTTCTATGTGGCCCACCTAACCCAAAAAGGGTTTGCATCTAGATCAAAAGAGGTCATTGTGCCCCTCTACGCATCGCTCATCAGACCCATCATAGAGTACAATGTCCCATTTGGGCTGTACCTTACAAGACACCTGCAACAGCTGGAAAGACCACAGAAGTACCTCACCAAGAGGATCACTGGCCTCATACAGATGCCCTTTGCAGCTTGACTGAAGAAACTCCAGCTGTACTCGGTTGCATACCGCCTACTCAGAGGTGATCTATGCCTGACATACAAGGCCATGTCCAGCCCAGAATTGATGGACATGCTCCACCTAAAGAAAACCATATCCCCTCGAGCCACACACTCTAGGGAGCTGAACCTCACCACAACAATAAATAGGACATGCTGGAGGGATAGATTCCTGTCCCAGAGATTTCCCATGCTCTGGAACAAGATTCCAAACTACATTAGGCAGAGCTCCTCGCTAACACTCTTCAAGAGAAATGTTGACGAGTGGATGGGAAATAGAAAGTTTACACCTGAGATCACTTCAATGGCTCTGCTGGACAGAGGCACAGGGAACTAATCTAAGGGGGCGGCAAAAGCCAACAAAATTCCGGCTAGGCTTATAAATGCCTTCGGGCAGATAGGATTAGGATTAAATTTAATTTCTATTTTTCCTGTCTCCATTCCTGCTAATCACCTAGCTGTCAGTACCACAAATTTGTCTTGCATCATGAGGGTGAGATCAATCAATGACAAAGCCATCTCTCTCTCTCTCTCTCTCTCTCTCTGTCTCTCTCTCTCTCTCTCTCTCTCTCTCTCTCTCTCTCTCTCTCTCTCTCTCTCTCTCTCTCTCCATAAAACAAAGATTCAGTTGATGTTATACATCTTGTATATTCTGGTGAAACTGTGGATACTAACTTATACCCAGATGTGCAGATTGTTAAGAATAAATCAGTTCAATCTAAGCATGATAGTCATGTCGTAGTTAGACCTAAAACAACTATAAATTCTAAAGGGCTAGTACCTGATGAACCACTCCAGTTGTCTTTTCCCCTGCCAGTGAGAACAGAGAGGGGCCCATACAGATCACGTTCCATGAGCAGGGGGAGACAGAAGAGGAAGTTATCAGAGGAATATGTACCTCAGAAGACACTCAAAAAGATGTGGACAAACAAACGCTAATCCACAATTTGTCTAATATTATACTGACACATGATGACATGATATTACTTAGTAAAGGACTGAATTTCATTCCTAGATGTCAAAGTCAATTAGTTGACACTATTTTAGATCTTAAATTATTCTGTAGAAATATTATGCTTAAATTAATATATAAAGACTGTAATAGTAACTTAAATAATAAGGAAATGCATAAATTCAAGAATTTAAGTGAATTTATACCATCAAATCATCCTTTAGTGGAGGCCTATATGAAACTTACTGAAGAAGAGTTACACATTTATCACAGTAGTAAAAAAACAGCTAGAAAAAGAGACAATTTAACATTTAAAGAAAGATTAAGTCTCAGGAAACTACAGAATAACCCTGATATTATAGTAAGACCTGCGGATAAAGGGGGTAAAATTGTTGTTATGAACATGTCTGATTACATAGAGAAAATGGAAAATATGTTAAATTATGACTTTTACATATCCGCTTCTATGCAGAATGTACAACATACTATTAAATATGTGCATGAGACAATTAATGACATCTTTAAGAGTAATTTAATAAATAAAGACCTATTTGGTTATCTTATTATTTCATTTCCAGTCATACCAGTCATACATGGACAACCCAAAATACATAAAGACCCACTCAACCCTCCTATGAGACCCATAGTCTCAGGTCGGAATTGGGTAACAGAACATCTTTCTGTTTATGTTGAAAAACATCTCAGGTCTGTATTGAATACTAATATGATGGTATTGAGAGACTCTAAACAATTTTTAATTGATTTTTATGAATGTATAAAGGACATTACAATTACAATGGAGTACATTTTCGTCACTTTTGATGTAAAATCTCTTTTTACTGTAATTCCCAATGAACTGGGATTAAGTTATATTACAGAATATTTGAAGCAACACAGTGACTATTCTGCTGTATCCATTGACTTGATTGTGCATTTTTTAGAGCTAGTACTGGAGAATAACTTCTTTATGTTTATGAACAACATCTACAAGCAAAGAGAGGGTGTAGCTATGGGCACACCTTGTGCCAACAGCTACGCAAACATGTTTCTTGTATATTGGGAAGAACATGTCCTATTCTGTAATGATATGTTTAAACAACATGTGATATTCTATCGACGTTTTGTCGACGATTTGTTTTTACTATGGAAAGGCTCTTTGGATGAACTTCAATCTATGTATACTATTATGAATGATCTTACATCATATCTTGAATTTACTATGCACTATTCATTGTATAAAATTGAATTTTTAGATTTATACATTGAGAGGCTAGATAACAATCTCATTAATACTGGGGTACATTGGAAGTCATGCTATACAAATACCCTTCTTTATAGATCTAGTATGCATCCGCATTATGTTTTTAAAAATATTATGAGAGGCCAAGCTATTACAGCCTCTAGGCTGAACCCGTTAGATGAAGGCTTTGAAAGTGAATTAATGGGCCTTAAAGGTAGATTAACTGACAGAGGATATAATACTACTGAAATTAATCTAGAACTAAATGATGTATACCAATTACGTTCCTCAAAGGCAGAACCTTATTTTGGGCCTAGAAATTTTAATGATAATTTTGATAGATGTATGAAGCATAAAGAACATGTTAAATTCTCTACATATTATTCTTCTGATTATTCAGAGCTTAGGGAAGTGATTGGTAAATATTGGGACATTCTACATGTAGATAATGATCTCAAGCAGATTGTTGGGGATGAACCTAAATTTCTATATAGAAATAAGAATAATTTAAAAAGAAGGCTTTGCTATCCTACGTCTAGCTGTAAAGACAAACATGAAGGTTACACTAAGCCATGTGGCAACTGTAATTTTTGTTCACTTATTGACAGTACAATGCATTTCTTTCATCCTGATTTGCAAACAACATTTAATATATATGCCCAAGCTGACTGTATGACATCACATGTTGTATATTTAGCTATCTGTCAATCATGTTCCTCATTCTACGTAGGCAAAACCAATCGCCCACTGAGAGATCGAATGAGGGAGCATGTGTATCATATGAAAAAGGGCACTCTACATAATGCACTGGCTAAGCACTTTAGAACTCATGATTCTGAGCACACATTTTTATTCAAAGTATTGGAAGTAATAGTCCCTAATCCAAGGGGAGGTGATATAAAAACCTATACTGAAGCAAAAGAAACAGAATGGATTATTCTGTTGAAAGCTGATAAAGACCATGGGCTGAATGAAAGAGCTTCAATTAAACCAAAATTGAGACAAAGGAGAAATATTAAATAATATGTGTTTTTATATGTTCATACTGTGTATTTTTATTTAGCACATTTTATTAAGCATGCTTTAAGCAATGTTTTTATGTGTTCACAAGTGCTTGAATTAGTATATATATATATATATATATATATATATAGATATATATATATATATATTTGATGATTTTATGCATTGTCTCTTTAAAAGCTATAATTAATAGATTGCTTAAGTACTTAATTAGTGCACTCAGAGAAGTATATATTACAGAGACTTTTATTGAGTATGTGTTGGATCTGAAGAAGCTACATAGTGAAAGCGCTTATCCTGTCTGTTTTCCTGTCTATTTTGGATTAAAGCTGGAGTTTTTACATCATATACCTTTGGATTTTTTCATTTGGTGATTGGTTCCTGCTAACGCTGTGGTTTACCTTTGTTCAAAAACAATAATAAGCTGAAAACAAATAACACAAGCATATATTTTTGCAGAGGGGGCAAGCCCCCATCACTCCCACACCCCTGCAACTTATATATGCCAACTCTGAGGTCGCACTAACTGGAAAAGAAAACTACTTGCATGTGCCCTACACTTCCATTGCACACTGTCGTACTTACACCCTCTGATAACACGCACACACACACACACACACACTACACATGTAGAAACATCACCACTTTCAACACTAACACACGCACACTCTCTCACATACCTACCACAACTTACACCTAAATCTCCCCACAAAAAATAAAAACGAACACACTTCTACCTAAAACCCTATAAAACTAAACACCTACCTGAATCTCCATACATAACCAGACACTGGCCGCCATGTGGAAATCCCAGACCACACTGCCCCTTAAAGAGAAAGCAAACAATAAATTACACACTGCACCACACCTTTCGAAAAACTGCACTTTTGACATTCTGTTCTCATAATACTGAAATTCAACATTTCAGTATTTCAAGATTCAAAAGTGGACATCTCTCTCTCTCTCTCTCTATATATATATATATATATATATATATATATATATATATGATTACAGTTCACTATTTCACTTTATTAAATCATGCATGAGGAATATTGTAGGTGTTAATGCTGGGAATATCAACTTTTTGTGGAGTATGTGATGATTGCTTGAATGCAGGTAAGTGGGGTTGTTTACTAATGCTGAAATGTTTGGATTTACTGCAGGTTTTTTGCATTAGGAGTTGAGTGTCTGCTGGTTAGCATTATAATGCAGTTGTTGTTGTATCTTTCGGCTTTTTCCCAGTTAGGGGTCACCACAGCAGAACTCCGGTCCACTCATGATTGGCAGTAGATTTTTACATGCCGAGTTGCCGGCCCTGATGTACAACCTTCAACGAAGGTATGCCCATTCACGCATGTCACCACACAGAAGACGCTCTAGCTGAGAATCAAACAGGACAATGTCTTACTGTGAGGTGATAACGCTACCACTGCACCACCACCACAGTATCTGGTTAGCATTATAATAAGGGCTAAATATAGTAATAGATTTGGGGGTTCCAAGATGGTCGCCAGCTAGTAAACATGCACTCCTGGAAGCTCCTGATACTGATCCTTTCATCTAAACTGAAACACATATATCACTTCGGATAACTAGCAAAAAGCTCAAAGAATCTATTCTAAAAACAAGAACAGACTGACTGATCTAAATATTTCAACCTATTACTTAAAATTTTGAGCTTAATAGAAGTGTTCCAGATTCCTATACTGCCAAGATTTCTGCCACGTGTTGCTAGGCCAATGGACACTAAAGGTTTAATGGCAATTGCAAAAATAAATAAAGGAAAATACTTAAAGAAATGTCAAACGAGTTGGACCAGATGGATACTCAAACCTCCAATACCAGATTATCCCAAATTGCCTCACTAGAAAAAGACATCTGCAACTAAAGACAAAAAACTTCAAAACAACAACAGGAGTCTCAGAAGTCATCCCAGAAGAATAAACGGGATTAACCCTATTGCTTAGATGAGCTAAAATCAACACTATTATCACTACAAATGGAAATACAGAACTTCTCAGCAAAACTATCATCCTTTGGAAATAACTTTGATAAAATCGTATCAAGACTGGAACAGAGTGAAGCCAAAATACTACAAAACTAGTACAGAATTAATGAAATCCAAAAAAGTGTTACTACTACCAAAAGATCAGTGAAGGACATTCAACAAAAGCTCATTGATCTTGAAATCAGAAGCAGGAGGAGCAATATCTCAATTAGAGGTGCCCTGGAGAAGTTTGACCAATCACAAATGTCAACTATAATAAAATAAATACTAGAAATTTTACTTGACAACAATGACCTAATCCAAAGTATAACTATCGAGAGAGTACATTGTGCTCTCCAGAAAAGCCAATCCTCTGATACTCCTAGACAAATATATGTGAGAATCCTAAATGCATCCCATGTACAAATCATCATTCCGATAGCCAAATCCTGGAAATGTATTACATGGAGAGGTCATAGAATAACTATAGCTTAAGATTTGCTGCTTTCAATTAAACAACAAAGGTAATAACTAACCCTGTACTGCATCTATTTGATAAGTAAAAAAATTAAGTTTCAAATGAAATACCCTGCACTACTTACATTTCAATATAATGGCAGCTCGTACCAAATAAATACACTGGAAGAAGTTAAATCGGCCTTCTATAAAGCATTCAAAGAAGCATTAGGCAAATGATCTCTCTAAAACACTTCTTCCAGCTATATACAAAAAAGTTTAACATAAAAGAAAATCTTCTGAGCTTACACTATCTTTTGATGGTGCTACAAACTTAATAAAAAACTTAATTTCCTGAGTTTGGGTTTCCTTGCATCTCTGTTGCAACATTCCAGGTGACCCGAAGGGCACAGGAAGTGAATAATTTAAATATGACCTGTAACGTTTGCATACACTCAATAAGCTGGGGTATATATATCTTACTGAGACTACGACTTAACCAGTTGGACCCAGAGAAACAACCTTTCTTTTTTCTTTTTCCAGATAATTCCAATAAACCACCACCAAAATAACAATAGGGACCTCGCTTGCCAAATACTCCGCAGCTGAAAACAAACAGTAAGCATGTCTACTTTATCTCAAAATGATCATTTAAAATTTTTCAGAATTGCATGAAGACAATCAAACTTAGCTGCATGAACTAAATACTGTTAATTGAACAAGCACTCTTCAGCACTCTACATACATTATAGCCCTATATATTTACTACATTACAAAGGTGAAAGAAGTCCTAACCTTGAACATTGTAAATACATCCTCTCTCTCTCTATTTCCAATAAGAACGGAAGCCAACTAGTAACAAGAAGAAAGAAGAAAGGTGGGGAAAAGAAAAGAAGAAAAGAAAAAAAAAACAAAAAAAAAAAAGAAAAAGGTCCCCATGCAAACGCAAGTACATTCTTGATTTGAATACACTAAGTGCAGTTTTAAGAAGTTCCTTTGTTCAGATAGATGTTAATTTGAGCAATAGCTAACTAGAAAAGTTATATTTTTTTATGTCCATGACCCTGTTTTACCTTATAATCTGTTGCAGGCCCTGTTTCTGAAAAGTGACAATGGCTTTTCTCACAAATGTAAAGCACACAGTTCTGTTTTGTAGGCATTTGTTTTAATTAAATCAATATGCTGAGCTTCATCAGTCCATATAATCACATCACACAGCAGTAACACAGCCTAATGCAGGATTATGTGACATACTAAGAATTGATATACAACAGCTTTGCCTGTTCCCTGCTGTCCCTCTTCTTTTCATAGTGTTGGTAGCATTGTAATAACATACTGCACATTCACTGACACCACTTCCCCAACAAGAGTAAAAATTAACCACCCATTATAACATGCATACAAACTCTGTTTATACAGGGAAATAAGCCTCAAATAGCCCCACTTGAGTGAATCTACCACCCCCACTTAGGCTTCTAGTTCTGGAGTACACACCTGCAAATACATTCAACATGTTTGCTTCTTAGTGGTTGTGTAACTGTAAAGTTTACATAACTTTCAACACCTGAATTTGCCAAAATGCTGATTCATAAATTGCATATTCAGCAAATGGTACTTGGTGGACATCAGGTAGCTTAAAATGATTTCAAGAGTTCACTAATGATCTATATTCTATGACATGGACTTAACAAATATATGAAAAGCTCTTTAGAAGAATATATTGATCTACATACATCACCAAGATGAGAGGAAAAAAATCACATCCTGAAACAAGGTGGGCTTTATATAGATAGATGAGATGGTCACTTTTGTATTGAAATTAAAGCCATGAAATGTGGGCACTGCCATTTATGATGTACAGTGCATCATCCCAGGGAATACTGCACTTTGGTCTGTTTGAAAAGATTTGCCCCATCCTTATTTTGTCTTGGTGATTTGAGGTATAACAGTAGTTGTCACATTGCCTTCCATCATAGGTCCCCAAGTGTCATCATATTGGGTACTTTACATCAGCATAAATAATCTTACTCTACTGTTCTATATAAGGAGGAACTGAATAAAGATTGTGAAAGGAGAGGGAAGTATGGAATGTTGTGATGGAGGAAGGGTTCTGAGTTTTAAATTTAAGGAGTATTAGAACCAAGTCTGTGGATCGACCATGTAGGATTTTAAATGTGTGATAATCTTACTTTTATGACATCCAAGCAACCTTATACCATATATAAACAACCCTATTGAGAAGAAATGTAAAACTGATCATATAATACTCGATAAGAGGGTAATATGTATAATATAATGGAATGATTCTATATTATTCTGAACACATGAAGACAGAAGTGAGAGTCTATGATCAGTGCTTTATGAAACTCACTCTTAATGTTACTTTAGGAGGTGTATGCATCTGAGTAACTTAGGATTTGTCTGACAACCTTTTTATTATATTGGCAAACTAGGTGTATAAGTAGTAAAGGTACTTCCAGACGTTTTTCTCCACTTCTACACCAATATTTGAAGCTAAGATTATATTTTTTGAAATATACATCTTTTAGTTTTCCATTTCAAACAAATGAATAGTGAGGAAATATCTGTCCATAAAGCATTTACTCATAAAACTGTATGATGAAACTGCTTTACTTCTGTTTTTATAAGTTTGTTAATAACTACTTGCCTATGATATAAGATTACCCAAGTAATGTAAACTGTATTTTTTTAAACTTGTATGCTAATCTTAAATTACATTTATACTGATGTATGATTATTGTTCTCTATCATAAATAGATAAATCTCAAATATACCCTAACATATGGTTAAGAAAATTCTAAAGCTAAATACTGTTCAAATTGGAGTGACAATTTCAGAAATTGTGTGTTATTTAATAGACTGTTGATACTTGGTATTATAAAAATATATGTATTATAGTTCCTTAAGGTTTCTAAAGGAATACTTTAAAGTTAAGTTATATGTTTCAGTCAAAAACCTTTACTACTTTTCTCTTTCAGACCATAGGTTAAAGTGGTTTGGCACGGGGCTAGTTCTGATGGAGTATGATGTCACCATATTAATCAAAATTCTACTTGATGATATTATTATATTTAACAATCAAAAAATAAAGCTATCTCAAAATCAAAGCAAAATTATTCATGAACAATAGAGGAAAAATAAATGATAACTATTAACTCATGGAATATTAAAGGTATTCAAGACAAAAAAAGAAAAATGTAGTCATGCACTTAATATATCAAGCAAAATCAATGATCACTTTTTACAAGAAATGCATATGAAAAATGAACAATGGGACAATGATAGAAATAAAAGTTTAATGCAAATTATTGCAGCTGGGGATAATACAACCTTGAAGGGAACTGCTATTATAATTAAAGCATCCTTCCAAGGTAAAATCCTGAATTGCAACACAGAGTGTAAAGGACGGTGGTGTTATTTTTCATACTCCTATCCATATTATGATAAAACTCTACTCTTCCTAAATGTTTATGTTCCATGTGTGAACCAATCAAACTTTATTTATGCCCAAATCATCTCTATAACTTGGCTGAGAATGGAATATGTTAATCAATCCAGCTAACGATAAATCTTACGCTAACAACAAACAATCATCACAAATCACTTCAGCCCTAGAAGAATTAATAGCTGGCTTTAATTTAATAGACCCACATAATATGCATCAATCAAGCAAAATAACAAGTAAATACACATATTACTCTGCATGTCATAAAACATGGTCAAGAATTGATTTTTTCTATCTCTGGACACTCAAAAATCTCTATAGAAATAAACAACTCTAAACTTAACCATACAAATCAAAACCTTTCAAAATGGTCCCTAAATTCAAATTTAATTAATAAAAAAGTAGTTATGAAAGAGACATCATATATTCTCTTTCAATTAGAAGAAAATATCAAAAAGAATGATATAGCATATGATGTCCAATGGGCACCAACTAAGGTAGTCATAAGAGGTGTATTAATACAGAAAGCAGGGCACCAACTAAGGTAGTCATAAGAGGTGTATTAATACAGAAAGCATCATTATATAAAAAGCAAAATAAGGAAAGAGTAATAAACGGAGAAAACCAACTGAAACAAGTAGAGGTAAAACTTCAGTGTAACTATTCTAAAGAATTAGAAAATTCTATGCTCAACTTGCAGAAACAACTTTACTCCATGCAAAAACAGCAATACTCTGCCACTAAATTAAAACTGCTTTATAAATATGCAAAATGGGCTCAAACAGCCTCAAAATTCCTAGCTAAATTAATTAATGTTAAGAATGGTCTCCCAAAAATAAGTGAAATTATATATAATGGCAAAACTTTGTGTACAGACTCTGATATTATTAAATCCTTTGAAGAAATATTCAAGGACTTATATGGTTCACAAAACAACTTCAATCAGAATCATATGAAGATTTTATTAAAGATTTACAATTCCCACTTTTAAATGATGAACAAATGAATAATCTTAAAGCTCCTCTTACATTAGATGAAATCAAATTAGCAATTGATAAACTAAAACCAAACAAAGCTCCCAGACCAGATGGTTTTATAGGTGAATTCTACAAAAAACATTAAATCACAATTATCAACCATATTACTAAAACTATACAACTATATCATCAGATTCTTTATTTCAGACCTATATATAAATAACTCTAAAACCATTCTTATCCATAAGCCTAATTCAAACAAAACACACCCGTACAATTATATACCAATTGCTCTCATTAATGCTGATATCAAAATACTATCCTTAACATTAGCTAATAGAATCCAAAAAAGTGTCATCTCATTTGATATCTCCTGAACAATTAGGCTTTATAAATAAAAGACAAGTAAGCAATAACACAGTTACTCAAAATACAATAATTCAACTTTTGGTAAAAGACAATTACCCAAGATATGCTTTATCTCTAGATGCAACAAAAATGTTTAAGGTAAAGTTGACCTTCTTTATCGAACATTATAGCAATTTAATATTCCTAAGGAATTTGTAGATGTTGTTAAAATGCTTTATAAAAATGCTTCCACAACCCTTCATGTTAATGAGTTAATTTCAAAATCAATTAAAATTATCAATGGGACAAAACAAGGATGCCCTTTCTCCCCATGTCTATTTAATCTATACTTAGAACCATCAATGCTTTTTCTAGCTCAAAAAAACTTTCATCATATTCCAAGAATTCTTAATGTTCAGTTAAAATTCACAGCCTTTGCTGATGATCTAAACATCTATTTCAAACCCCCCATACTGATCTAGAGAAAATTACAAATTTTATTGAAATGTTTGCACAGGTATCAAATTATGAAATAAACCCAATTAAATTAGTTCTATTCTTAATAGATCATCTCAGACACAATGTATTCTACTTTCCAGAAACTAAATATAAAGTTAACTACTCCTTGAAATACTTAGGAATCCAATTTGAGCATACACATAAAAAATGACTGAAAGAAAACTTATATAAAACATGGTCAACTATTTAGAAAAGATGTTTCTAAATGGAAAAATAAGAAACTTTCCCTCTTATCTAGATCAGCTATTATTAAAATAAATATACTCCTGAGACCTATCTATACCAAACAAAGCTCCTCTTTAGCATTCTTCATGAAAAATCTTGATGATTGGATGGGAAATAGGAAATTCACCCTGGGGATCACCTCTGTGGCTCTGTTCGATAGTGGCACAGGAAAATAATTTTCTTGGGTGGCAAAAGCCAGGGTATCTTTTTGGCTGGGCTTGTATAGGCCCCAGGGCCGATAGCCTAGTACCTACCTAATCCTATATCAGTTAACTGCCATAAACGTAATCATTCCAAAACATTTTTTTAAATGAAAACAGAACTTTCAAAATTCATATGGTATCCAAAAAGTATTAGAATAAGTTACAACAAACTTACCTTACCTAAAGGAATGGTAGGAATTGGATTACCTGATTTTCAACTTTATCATGATATATGGTATATATGCTAGATATGCTATGCTATCCATCTATGCTATGGAGGGTGCTAGCAGAATTATGCAAATAGCATATTACAATTCCTCAATACATGACTGGTCCCCATTATGGGTTAAAATATGATATCAACACATAAATTGCAAAAAAAAATAATCCTAGAGCCAACCCCTTCATTAATCAAGATAATATCAAAAGCATTAAAATACATCCTCTGATCAAAAATAAAATAAAAATCTTCCACAAATTGATATCATCATTACATCTAGAAACCACTCTTGATCTGTTACAGCCAATTCACCTCAACACAAACTTAAAATTAAATAATTGTATGATAGACTTAGACAAATTAAATAATTGTATACTAGACTTAAACAAATATCCTCAAATAAAAATTATCACAGTATGGGGAATTTACCAAATGAGAGAAAATATGGTGGCTATTAGAGATAGTCTAGGAGTATCTAAAATATGATATAATACTCAGAAATATAAATCTCTTAATCAAAATACAACTATCTAACCTAAAGATAAATGAACGAGATATCAACTGAACTCAAACAATTTTAAAAATTCTACTGTACAAATCCAAAATGCTATCCACCGCCTAAAAATTAATAATTATAATTAAATTCCCAGACTCACTCATATTCTAATTACTGGAATGGAAAAAATAATAATATTACTCCATAACAAAAAATTCAAGCAGTGGATCATGCTGTAAAGCTTACCCCATTCAAAAACCTAATCTATACTCAAATTATGATCAATAACAATGCATATTACATACCTGGCTTACTAAGCAAATGTTGTTTGTCTTTTTGGCTTTTTCCTGGTTAGGAGTTGCAACAGCAGAACTCTGGTCTGCTAATGATTGGCAGTAGATTTTTATGGTGCTGAGTTGCCAGCCTGATGCCCAAACTTCAGCAAAGGCATGCCCATTTACACATGTCTTTTGAACACAAGGAGGACATGCAGACTCCACACAGAAGGCACTCAAGCCGAGAATCGAACAGGAGAACCTCTTGCTGTGAGGTAACAATGCTACCACTGCACTACCGTGGCTTTCATCTTATTAAGCAAATGTAATCCCAGTTATTGTAAAACAACAAAACTCGAAACCACGGACAGGAAAAAGCCAGACACTAAGAATGTTTTTAGCTCTTTCGTTTGATTTAATAATACTCAAACTTCATCAGAAACAACATTTTAAATCTCACCACCCTTTTTAAATAAAATTATAAACCACGACGCAACATCATCAATTCTTAAAGTAACAAATGCCATAAAAATGTTTTCTTTACATATGATAAAATAAATATAAATGACTAAAAGTATGTACACCACAGTTATAGAAAAATACATATAATTGTATATATATAATTTTTATAATATAATATAACAATTTTATAACTTCTGCATATGTAAAAAATACTTTATAGTAATAGTCTCGTTGAGACCAGGGAGGTTATCAGCATTTAAACTAATCTGCCATTTGCTCTCCCTATACTCTAGCAAACTATTATAATCACCAGACAACATATCCGACATAACTGCATATAATACAAAAAAATGAGAATTTTTTTGAAATTCTCACATGCCATTGCATGTCTAGCCAAAGCATTAGTTGGATCTTTATTTTTAATAGCCAACACATGTTCATACACTCTTCTTTTTAAGTCTCTAATGGTCTTGCCTACATAAAAAACACATACAGGAGTTACACGAAGCTAGGTAGACAACATAAGATGAACCACAATTATATCTTCCCTTAGCCCAAATGATTTTTTTTTATCTTGCCCCACAACTACAGATGCTGAATTGACCATACATCTACATTGTTTACAATGGCCACAAGACAAAGTACCAGATCCTTCCAATGAAACAGTCTTACAAGTAGTAGTTCCCTTTTCAAGAATAGATCTCAAGTTTACCAATTCGTATCATAGTAGATGCTTTGAGAGATTTGGCTGTAACAGTATCAGTCTTTTGCTTCTTCTTTTTGACATCTGTCCAGACATTTGTTTCTTTTGTTCTCTTGAGAGAAGGTGACATCCAATTGATATCTTCTGGTAAAGTAATCACATTATTAATTTTAATAAATGAAGAGGCTTCCTCTATGTCAATAAAAGTCCTCATCTCGTTTGCATACAGTATTCTTATCATAGCTGGATATGCAAGTTGTGCCTTGATGTTATTTTGTTTCAGAAACTTTATCACTGGCCACACTTTTTTCCTTTGTTCCATTATTCTAGATGAATAGTCGTTATCAAATCTTATCAGGCTCTGTTTATATTTTAGAGGTGCCTTCCTCCAAGAAGATCTTAAAATCAGTTCCTTGTCCAAGTATGAAAGAAATTTGATAATTATTGACATAGGAGGAGAGTTTGAGTTAGTGGCAGGTTTCCAAAGAGCTCTGTATGCCCTTTCAATGGCAAAGGAAAGTCCTTTTAAATTTAAAAATTCAGAGATCCAGCTTGATAAAAAGGAAATAATATCCTCACCTTCTGTGTTTTCAGGTAATCCGAAAATCCTGATGTTGTTTCTCCTCTCCCTATTTTTCAAGTCGTCTATTTTATTAACCAGCCAAGTGTTTTGTTTCAGAAACAGTTCTTTCTGTGTTTCCTCTTCCTTAAGTCTGCTTTCTAAGTCATTTAGAGAAACCTCTATTCCTGTTATCCTTGCCTGGTGTTGTAGCATTCCCTTGAGGGTGTCAGCCTGTTTTTGACTGCTTGTTTTAAGATTTTCTAGGTTCTCTTTAAAATCATCCATCTTCAAAGACAACTCTTGCAGGGTAGATGCCAGTTCCTTCTTTAAGGCAGCATCCTGGTGAGAATTCTTTGAGTTGCTCATTTTAACAAGTGAATATATCTCCAAGCTTTTTGACAGGAAATTATTTGTAAAACTTCACCGACATTTCTAATTATGTAAATTAGTCCTTTATCTATAAAATGTTATACTTTGAAGAAAAAAAAAAGAATATTTTTTCCTGTCTTATTTAACTAGTTATATGGAGCTCTAAAATACTGCCGCTTTCAGTTAGCCATTCAGGCTCTACCCCCCCCCCCCCGGTTACAGTTTCTTACACTCAGTTAGCTCCTACTTTGCTTAATCTGTGTAGGCAATGCTTACCCCCATGCAAACGCACTTAAACATACTTACTATTGCTTATTTGTGCTTAAACCTGCTTACTAGTGCTTTATTCATTATGACACTGACACTTCACATGTGCATTTAATGCAGTTCTCCAGTTCACATTTAAATGTTATTATGTAGGTTATACTGCAAAAAGATTTAAAAATATATTCATATAGAGATTTCTTTGATGGAATATGATATTTGCTGCAGTGGGACTCGAACTGGGAATGCCTGTTCGTTAGTCGGATGCTCTAACCACTACACTATTGCTGAGCTGCTTCATTTGCATATATATTCCTTGTTATCATCTTCAGCCTTTTCAGCTGCTTTAACCGTAGCTAAGTGATGGGAAAACCCATGCACCTATGGTTAGCTGTACTTGGGGTTTTAAAAAAAATGAATAAAAGGGTTTCTTCATTTTAGTTAAATGTACTGTTGCTGTTGAACACATGGGTACTGTTGGCGGGGATATGTGGACACCTATGAGCAGTCTTGCGCATTTATTTACACTTTCTTCTGTTCTACTTTGCAGGGGCATGTTTATTCTGAGGGCTCTGCTCTCAGACATGCCCCACTGCGCTCGTCCACGCTCCATGTTGGATTTGGAGCTCAGGCAGCGCGCCTTCATTAATATGCATGGTGCTCTGCCATCCTCCTCTTAAACTGCCGCTTCCATGCAGGACTAATATAGTCCTGCATGGAGGATTAGTAAATCTGGGGGTTAGTAAGGAGTATTTTAGAAGACCAAAATTAATACTGAAAACAGCTACGACATCTAGGAACAAAATCCAGTCTACAAATCAATTTGTTCTTCCTGTTCTAACTTACAGTTTTGGAGTGATTGGCTCACCCTAAAAGGTATTGAATCAGTTGGACAAGAAAATAATAAAAATGCTTCTTGCTTATCAAATGATTTATAAAAATCAGTATATATCAAGATTATATATTTCGCCATTCTGAAAGAGGTATGGGCCTCCTTGAAACTGATTACATGTATAGATCTGCAATCTTAGGCCTGCATACATATTTGCTTACCTAACAAGATCCAAGAATAAAGTTTTACAACATGAGGACAGCAAGTCTAAGATGACTTCCTTGCATAGTTGAGCAGATGCATATCAGTGGCAAGCAGGAATGAAAATAAAACTGAAATAGATAAAAATCAGGCAGTAACTAATGTGCCAAAAAACAAAAGAATGAATATAAGGTAATGGCTCAGATGATTAGGCAAGAAATGTGAAAAATGCATAAATATAGTTGCAAGTACAGAAAACTCCTGGAACCTCATGTTGATCAGGATTTAATGCAGCAGTGGTTAAGAAGAGGTGAATTTAAACCGAAAGGTGAAAAGCTACTATTGGCAGCCCACGACAGTGGACTATGTACAATTCAGTTTACAAAATCCATTGAACATTTCAGAGAAACAGACAAATGCAGATTTTTTAAAACAGAATTGTAAACAGTCACACATCTTGTTGCTGGGTATGATACACTAATAGCAGAAGTCCTGTATACTAAAAGGAATAATAATGTCATAAGACTGTCGCATTGGGGTTTGTGCAAACTATATTATATTGAAGTTTACAGAGAAGCATTGAAAACATAAGCCAAAAAGCATTATAGAAAATCATGAAGTTTACATCACATGGAATCACCCATTACCAACAGATGAAATGAACTGGCAGTTTGTTCCACAGGAGCAGCAATCTCTGGAAGACATATCAGTCTCTTCAGCTTGTCCTGCTAATGTTTCAGGCTAGGGAAAGATCCCTATAACGAGTGAATCTTGTCCCATTTGACTCTGAATGTGCAGCATTTTCATTAGACAAAACACAATCAACTACACTTATTCCACTAGATGTAATATCAAAGCAGCAACACAAAAAAACAACCGGATAGAAACTCTCATTTTTATTCTAAAATAACATAAAGTTTCCGGGATTGTACTTCTTCAGTATTTCAATAATGAAATACTGAAGAAGGGCAATCCCAAAAGCTTTATGTTGTTTTAGAATAAAAGTGAGCATTTTTATCTGGTCGTTTTTTTTTTTTGTTTTGCAGCATTTTCATTATGACAGGGCCCAACACTGCTCTGTAGGCCAGGCACAAGTTGTCTCTCAGCAGCATATAAGATACAGAGTACAGTGACAGGGCCTTCAGTCTGTCCATGAAGGTCTTGTGTTGAAGGCCCTGAATTTTCTTGATAAGAAACCTCTGAGGTCTCTACAGCTGCTGCCAGTGTCTGGTGAGGTACATACAGAAGGGAGTGTTGTACTCTATTAGTGATTTGATGAGGGATAAGTACAGGGGAGTTATAACATCCTTAGCTGTGGATGTGATGCCCTTACTTATTAGATGTGCAACAGAGAAGTCCTTCTTTACCGCTGTGGACACATGGTGATCAAAGTTAAGGTTGCTATCAACCTGTGTTCCCTAATCTCTCACAACAGGGTTTGAGCTAAGGAGGTACTGTTAATATTGTAATTTGCAGGAACTTCCCCTTTGCTAAAAGGGACGATAATGCATTTTTTGCATTTAGTTTAAACCTGTGGCTTTGGCACCAATCATTTGTCTGTGTAAGTCCTTTTTGTAGTATGCCAACATTGTTGGGGGACTCAATGAATGCACCCAGTTTGCAGTCATCAGAGAAGTTGGTAAGCCACAGGCCATCTATTTTTGCCTGGACTTCTGAGAAATATATTCCAAACACCAGGGGGCCCAGCATAGATCCTTGTGGTAAACCACTGGTAACTGGTCTGCTGGTAGAGGTAGAATCCCCATTTTTGACTTTATGCTCTCTGTTGGTGAGCCAGTTAGCTACCCATCTAGTGACATATGGGTTAATTCCCAGCTGGGTGAGTTTCTTAATGATACCTCAGTGGGGGATCATCTCAACATAGGCTGTATGTACTGTTTTGCCTTTGCCCAGGGCTTTGGTGATATTCTTCAATAAATCCACCAGGTTTAACAAACTCAATCTACCCTTAACAAATGCAAATAGGGTTGGGTCAAGAGTTTGAAGGTCACCTATGTCTTTGTTGATAAGGTCCAGGATGATTCTCTCCATGGTCTTGCAGATAAGGCTGGTTAGGCTAATGGGTCTATAGTTCTGAAGGTCAGTTGATGGGCTCCCTTTGTGCAAAGGAATTGCTGTTGCTGTTTTCCACTCTGCTGGGACAAAGCAAGTACTTACACTGTGGTTGAAGAGAGTGCCAAGTGGTTCCACTAGGTCCTGTTTTAGACCATTTAGTAGACTCCTGGGATGTTATCCAGTCCCACAGAGGCTGCGTTTTTGGCCATGGAGAGTGTGGTCATGGCCTTTGGAGATACTAGGTAGAAGACTGGTAACAGGTATGCTTTGGGGTATGTCTGGTGGGGACAGGGGGTAAAGTATGCCCCATATCTGTCTGCTATCACATTAGTGATGTCCTTAGGGTCCATATGAGTGTACCATCCACTACTAGTTTGGCACAAAGCTAGGCCTTTCCTTTTAGATTTCTGAATAAAGAATGCTTTGTAATTATCCTTAGCTAGGAATGCTAGCTTAGCTTTGTAATCGGCTTTAGAGGACTTTACAAGATATCTAATTTGCTGTTTAAGCTGTGGAGGCTGTCCTTCTTCTGCTGAGTCAGTTCCATCTTCTTCTTAGATATCAGTTTCTTCCTCTTATTGTATAACCTATTTATGCTTGATGTCCACCAAGGTGGCTTGTTTTTGGTGAGGACCTTGTTTTGATCCATTCAGATACAGCTGAGTCTATACATTTGTATAGGTGTTTATACATTGCATTTGTGTACATCTCTGTATATGAGTCATTGTTAAAAGTGGTAGCAAAGGGTTTGAAACTATTTATGCCATTGCTTAGGAGGATATACAAATTTTTCATCCTTTTTGCTTTGGGGGAAGGGGTCAGGAATGATTTTTACTTTGAACAAGACTGATTTATGATCAGACCTTATCAGGGAGGGCAACACACAGGGGATTGTGCAGAGACCCCCTATGTTGGTGAGTACTAAGTTTAGGACATTCAAGCCCCTTGTGGGGGTGTAGACTATATGTTCCAGATCATTTGTGTTAACAAAGTCCAGGAACTTTAGGACAAGTGTATCTGAGCTAATATGACTCCCAATCAATGGAAGGAGAGCTAAAATCACCCATGACCAAGGTATTTGGCCGTATAATGAGTGACTCAATTAGGTCCAGGTAGGCAGAGTGGTTCTTGTATTTCCTGGTGGGGTTTCTGATGGACAGAGGCTGCTAGTAAATCACCCCCTATATAAATCAAATTTGTGGGTCCCATTCAGGTTGCATGGCTAGGCTTATAAGGGTCCAAGTGGTTGTTAGCCTAGTACACACCTATGAACCTGTTAACACTAACATAGTATTCTAATTAGTAAGTTTCTTATTTTCAACAGTCACCTACTGCTCTGTATTCTCCACTTTTGTGTCTTTGTTTTACCTTGACATAAAGTTTAGAATTCTCCTCAGGTTATGCATTTTCTACATCTTCTATTTTTATGTCTCTGGAATATACCTTTTCAATAAGTGATTCCTTCACTTTGATTCTCCTATTCATTGCTACTTCCTGCACTGTAGCACTTTGTCTACAATTATACTTCTACACTCTGCTTTGCAACACTTTCAGGATAGAGAATGTTACTGTTTAAATCCTTCCTTATGCTGGTTTGGTTATTCCAGAATGCTTTGCCATAGGGGTATAGGTGTGAGTCTTCCTTGCTCTATATTCTCAGCCATATGTTTAAGGTATAGAGAGCTCTAACACTAACGTCAATCTTTATTGGATTCTTAAAGTCTTGTAAATATGTCTGGTGGTTGCTTCCCCCTTTCGCTATGTTACACAGAGTGTGTCTGTAGGCTTATTTATTTGCTGGTTCCTCTCACTACACTAGTTAGCTGGATCAACAAAAAAATTACTTTCTTGATTACACAAATCTTTAAAGTGACAGAAGCCTTTCCCTATTGTCATACAATGTGAGGAACTGAGGACTGCAGTGAAAGGATAAACTACCTTTCTAAACAAAGCAACATAAGAACATGGGAACGATGCTAGGCAAGAAATCATAGGTACTATAAATATCAAACCGTATAAACCTTGAAGTAGACAAACATAAAGGTTCTTGCCACCCTCGTCAAGCACTTAATAATGCTTATCTACCAGTTTGAGCATGACCTTACATGGTAAGCCTGTTGTAAATTACCCACCCAGTTATGAGCACTAGCCTTAAAGGTAGTCTAATCTGAGCTTTGTTTGACCTGTGTTGGATTTTTATTCCATTTGCTGGGAATGCATTGTGTTAGGAACATATCCCACCAGTGAATCTCGTTTTTGTTTTGGTGTAATTGTATTGGCTGGACAAGCACGGTGGTGCAGCAATAGCATTGTCACCTCACAGCAAGAGGTTTTCCAGTTCAATTCTAGGCTGGACTGCCTTCTGTGTGGAGTCTGCATGTCCTTCCTGTATTCATGTGTGTTTCCTCTGGGTACTCCAGTTTTCTCCCATGTTTCAAAGACATGCAACTGATGCGTTTCTCCCTGGGCCGCAGCTGAAAATTGGCTTTGTTCCAAGTTGGACTCTCCCGGTAAACAAATGTTAAATAAATACAATTTTACTAATTCTTGATGATCACTATTGAGCATGAATACCGCCACAAGAAATCAATAAATCTAAATTAGGAAGCAGAGGCACTTTGCCCAAAGAAGCATAGAAGACAGCATTTTTTTTTTTTGGTGAAAATATTTTTAATTCAGTTCAGAGGTGTAAACACTTCTTCAAGACAGGAAAAATTACACACAAAATCTACATTCTCTTGTACAAGCTCAGGTTTAGTCCCAAAATAAACTTAGAGAGTTCCTCCTAGCCAGATTTTTAGCAGAATATATCCAGTTAATTTCAAACTCCTGCAAAATGTCTTCTCTGTTCCACTGCAAACTTCTCAGACATACTGTTCCAAGAACAAACATTCCATTCATTGAAAGGCCACTTTTTCAGGCAAAAGTTTGACAATTTTTTGTTTAGAGAAGAGGCAAACAGATCTATTTGAGTTGTTCCCTGCAGATGGATCAAAGCTCAGAAGACCCTCTGATTCATTTTCTATTTGTGAGGGTCTGCCAGATCCTGCTCAGCTTCTCTTCCACACATTTTTGCAATGAGAGAATGTAAGATCTCCATAGAGTGGGATTGTGCTGAAAACCCATATCCCAGGGAACTGAGGCTAGTCAGCACAGATAGAAAGATTCAGTCCCCCCTTGATTGTTCATGTACCACATCACTGTAGTATTGCCTGTAGATACTTGTAGACATCCTGGGCCACAAATGATTTAGAGAATTAAAAGCATTTCTGAGAGCTACCATCTGTTTTATTTTGACATTTTCCAAAGACCCTGCACTTTTGTCCCCATACTGCTCCTCAAGCAAACACTGAGGTGTCCGTTGCGACTGCTGCAAGAGAAAAAAAATAGGAGACCTGGATTCAAAGAGATTTGGAGTCTCTACTTCATAATCTCCCATTTCACAAATCATAGAATTTAAATTTGAAACATCAAGAGAAATTTGTGCAGTGAAAATAGAGACTTCAGGTGCCACTGTAGTTTTCTCAAGTGGAGTCTTACAAAAGCTTGACTCAGGTTCATTGATGTAATGAGACCAAAAATCCTGAATAACTCCTTTGCTAAGATGGATGTCTGTGTGGATGATCTCAATAGTAGAACTGAATACAGATCAATTTGGTAGAAAAGCTCCTGTGAGGAGTTAGAACAGACGTTTGAATGTTGTGTTGGAATCTCCTGCCTGTACAGGAGATCCCTTGCACAAGTCAGTGATTCCTTACAATTTGAAAATGACACTACAAAGATAAGCAAGTCATCTAAATAAGAACAGCTCTGAATACCTTTCAGTCTGTAGTAGGCTATCTCAGAAGTTAGACACTTTGTGAGCAGTAGATAGCCCAAAGGGTAAAACAGAGAACCAATGCTATCCAGACGCATATAACCTTAAGGACACCTGAAATCTAGATGATGTAATGTGACAGTATGCATCTTTTAAATATAATCTCAGTAGAAATTCAAGTGGATAATAAGTGGTAAATAGTTCTAAAATAAATGATTTGGAACTAGAGCACTATCACAAACTAGTATAAAAAGGAAAGTTCCAGAAATGGCAGAAAAGAGTATTTTTTCTTTGGCACCAGAAATTTCCTTGAATAAAACCCTTCTCACAACAGAGACAGAGGGACAGTTTCTATCACCTCATTAAACAGCATATGATGGATGATAGAAGGAGAAGAAGAGTTTGTCCTGGCTGATGAGGAGTCATTCTGTTGAAAGGAAAGTCTCCCACTGTCATCTGTAACATTGATGGGCTACTCTCAAAACCCATCTGTCTGAAACTATCTCTTGCTAGAGAGAGAGAGAGAGAAGGATGTTTAGAGTTTCCTAAAAAAATAAGGGACTGACATGTTAGAAGTGGGGTAGAAAGTCTATCACATAGTTGTTCTGAGGTGCTCCTGCCCTTTTTTTTTTTTTTTTGGAACATCTCTGCCACTGTTTTAAATGTCTGATTACCAGCAGATTGCTGGGATTGTTTAGTTTTATTTTACTGAAATTGGATGAGGAGACATAGAATCCCTTAATAAACTTGAAGGAGGGCTGAAAATATGGTAGACCCCTCAAATCAATCCCCCCATCCGAATTTTTGATGACACCTGCAGCAGAAGGCCCCAAAACTATTTTTATATCCAAGGGAAATGTCATTGTTTTATTTTGGACATCTTCTTGGAGGTTTTATTAACACAGCCAGGTGAACATCCTCATAACAGTTCAGGTGGAAGCAGTCCTGAAAGTGGAATCAATAGAGTCATGTGCAGATTTTAAACAGCTGGTCGTGATCTGAGGAATATTAGAAGCCAACTTAAAGCAGGTATTTCATAACAAGAGGCAACCAATGCCAAATCTCACCTCATATTCTCACAAGTGGTCAGGATAAACTTCAACGTATAACCCTGTCAGATGAATTCTAAAAACATGAGTGACAGAAGCATATTATTTTTCCTAAACTTATCAAAAGTCTTCACATTCTTATCAGAAAAAGAATGATTAGTATAGCAATAACCCATGCCTGGGTGTGGGTAATGCGGGATTTACCCATGGTTGGACCAAACAAAGACAACCATGGGTAAATCTCACATTACCTACACCCAGAAGTGGGTTATTGCTATTATACTATGACATTATTTAATAAAAGAAATAATTACTTTTCTTAAATAATGGCATTGTATAATGCCTCTTTGCTGCCCTTCCGCAGCTGTCTGGTATCCGTGGCAGTTCTGATGTACTGCGCATGCCTACGCAGTACATCAGAGCTGTGGCCAAAAGCAACGGAGAAAGCAAGATCTCCGTTGCTTTTTACTGTTTCGCTATGTTAAATGGGTTTAACATAGTGAGACAGCTTTAAAATAAGCAACATCTCCGTTGCTTATTTTAAAGCTGTCTCACTATGTTAAACCCATTTAACATAGCGAGACAGGTTTAAGAAAAAAGCAACGGAGAAAGCAAGATCTCTGTTGCTTTTTACACACTGTGTCGCTATGTTAAAGGAGTTTAACATAGCGAGACAGCTTTAAAAAAAGCAACGGAGATCTCCGTTGCTTTTTTTAAATCTGTGTCGCTATGTTAAACTCTTTTAACATAGCGAGACAGTGTTTCAAAAGAGACTTATACTAATGGAAAAAGTCCGGGTGACCGGACCTTTTTCCATTAGTATAAGTCAATTTACAACGTGCACGCTGGCCAATCAGCATGCACATTTTGGAATATTAATGGGGGGTCATGGTATAATATTATCAAAATGCTTAGCAGTAGCTGTGCTTGCTAAAGCTATTGCTGCTGGGTTAAGCCTGGGATTAGTGTGTAATAATGTAAAAGACTGAGGAACCTTATATAATCTGTTTGCTTTTTTGGGGAACAGCAGGCTGACTGTCTGGGAAATTGCAGGTTGTGACAAATACATCCACCAAAGCAGAAAAAGCAGGAGGAATATGTGTAGGTTTAGGAAATTCTAGTTGTAAGAAATCACAATATTTCTGAGAGAGTGAAAAACCCCACTGTTTTCCCAGAAAAATATCTAATTCCTTCTGGAAATAGTCTCAGGAAAAGAGAATAATTCTATGGGGCTATCAAAAATCACACTCTCTTCATAATATGAATCAGAAATATGTGGATCTTCTGTTCCATCACACTCTTTTTGACATTAGAATTCTTGAATCTCTTCAAGAAAAGAACAATCCTGTTTTCTTTTAACAGAACCAGCTATATAAGAAATAGCCTTTACTAAACCCTAAGCTAGGCCTAATAAATTACTCCTGCCCAGTGAGCTGACAAAACGTATGGGCATATGAAAGGTGCCTTGTAGCTTTGTCAGCTGACTGGCTGTTATGTCCTTGACAGGACGTAACTCATATAGTCTGGACTCCTGCAGCAGTGATAAAATGAAGAACAGTTGCTGTTTGTCAGTGCAGCAGTGACAGAAAAGTCCATCTTTTTAAGAATATCTCTAATAAATCTTTTCAAATTATCTTTTAAATTAGTTTATATATATGCAAAAGATAAATATAATTGGGAAGAAAAACAGATTGTTCTGAGGCATTTCAGTTTCAACAATTCAGAGAACACAGGAAGGGTAAAGTGCTTAAATTGAAATATCTCAGAAATGACAGAACTCACTGGGACCTCTTCAAGTGAATCTATCAATGTAATTATCCAAGCAAGCCAATCTCTGTATAGTAGACGTATTAAGTGAAAACAGTAGCACAGTATCATTGTCAAACATGTATCTATGTGTAAACTCTATAAACACAGTATAGGAAATACCTAAAAAATAAAAAACAAGCAAAAGCAAGTAAATTAATGTTAATGCTATATCATTAAAAATATCATCAAGAAGCATTGTTAGTGGTGTGGCTTGTGCAGCATTTACCTATTTGTCCCTCTATTACACAATATAGCACCCACCCTTATGGTCTAATTATAGCAATGCTGCACAACCTGAACCAATATTATTGATTAATTAATTAATAATTTATTCTGTCTGAATTAATTTAATTATAACTATGCCTCTTATGGGATAGTTACATCTGCAGTCTTTGAATTAACACAGTTAAAAGTGAAATGGAAGCTATTGGCACTGTCATGATGTATGTTCAGATTTGTTAAAAAATTTTTGTTTGTGTTTGTGTGCCAGTTAATCAAAAGAAGAGTTTTACATGCAAACTTCACTTGGATTCAAGTTGTGCAATGCATTATGCTTCTTTGAGGAAAATGTTATTTTCAGAATGTAATATTTTCTTTAATTTTTTACTGACAAAAGTGGGATATTCAGAAATTATTAGCACTATGTGAAGCATTAACTAACATGTTTGTGTGTTTTAAATGTTCCTTGTTTCTCAGAATGTTGCTATATATGAATAAAAAGTAACAGGCATAAAAATGTTTATTTGAGATGAATTTGAAACCACTTTAACCGTAAGAAACAGGAAAGTTAAAAAATGGCATTAATCAACACTTCACACAGTGCTAATCATTCCTGAAAACCCCCACTAATTTCAAATTGCAAAAAATTTACTATTTCCAGTCAGTTAGTATGCATAAGTATAATTTCAGTTAAATTTGTAAGGACACGTAACTCAGCTGTTAGATTAAGATTATGTGACCATTGAACATTAACAGGGTACCTGATCTTAGGTGTAAACACTGATAAATGTAAATATGAATTGCTATTTGCTTATGCAATTTGATTTTTCAGTGTATTATGGCTGAGCCTGTAGTTTTGTTTTATTTTTCATTATTAATATTGGAGCATATATTTATCTGCAAACTCTGCAGATATTGTCTTGCACAGAGAGTTTTAGAATAACTTATTTGTTTGATTTTTTCATAGGTTCATAGGTAGGTACTAGGCTATCGGCCCTAAGGCCTATACAAGCCCAACCAAAAAGGTTCCCTGGCTTTTGCCACCCAAGAAAATTATTTTCCTGTGCCACTGTTGAGCAGAGCCACAGAAGTGATCCCTGGGGTGAATTTTCTATTTCCCATCCAATCATTGAGATTTTTCTTGAAGAGTGCTTATGAGGAGCTTTGTTTGATATAGATGGGTAGTTTATTCCAGAGTATGGGAAGTCTCTGGGACAGGAATCTATCCCTCCGGCATGTTCTGTTTATTGTGGTGACAAGGTTTAGGTCCCTAGAGCATGTAGCTCGGAGGGATTGGGATTTCTTTAAGTGGAGCATGTCCAACAGCTCTGGGTTTGACATAGCTTTCTATATTAGGCAGAGATCACCTCTGAGTAGGCGATATGCGATGGAGTAAAGCTGGAGTTTTTTGAGACAGTCTTCGTAGGGCATCTGTTTGAGGCCAGTAATCCTCTTTGTGAGGTATTTCTGAGGCCTTTCCAGTTGTTGTAGATGTCTTGTGAGGTACATACCAAAAGGGGTGTTGTACTCTATAATGGGTCTAATGAGTGATGAGTAGAGGGGAACAATGATCTCTTTTTTTCTGGATGAGAAACCCTTTGTGATGAGGTGTGCCACGTAGAAGGATTTCCTGACTACTGTGCCGACGTGATTATCAAAGGAGAGACTACTGTCCACCTGTGTCCCAAGGTCTCTTATCACACTTTTGGTGTTAAGTATACTACCACCTATGTTGTAGTTCATGGGTACAAAGTTTTTATCAAAGGGGATGACAATGCACTTTTTGTCAATGAGCTTGAGGCCATGGCTTTGACACCAGGCATCTGTCTCATTGAGGCCCTTTTGTCGTATGTCCACATCGTTAGGAGTTTTGATTATAGCTCCTAGTTTGCAGTCATCTGTGAACTTCATTAGCCAAAGACCTTCTGTGTTAGCCTGTACTTCAGAGAAGTAGATACCAAACAGGAGAGGACCCAGGACTGAACCCTGTGGTACTCCACTTGTCACTGGTCTGAAGTCGGATTTGGAGTCTGCTATTTTCACAGTGTGGGTTCTGTCGGTGAGCCATTTGGCAACCCATCTTGTGACATAGGGATTTGTACCTAGTTTAGTGAGTTTATCTATAATTCCAGAGTGGGGCACGATGTTGAAAGCCTTGGCAATATCCAGATAGGCTGTGTGAACCACCTTACCCTCATTTACGGCTTTGGTGACTGCTTCAAAGAAGTCTATCTGCCTTTTACATACCAATGTCTTTGTTTATAAGTTCCATGATGATACATTCTATGGCCTTGCAGACAGGCTTGTCAGGCTAATGAGGTGGTAGTTCCTGGGGTCCGTGGTGGCTCCCCCTTTGTGGAGTGGGATAACCGTCACTGTGCACCATTCAGTGGGCACAAAGCCTGAGGTGAGGCTATGATTGAACATGGTGCCTAGGTGGGGTGCCAGTTCATTCTATAGTTCATGTAGAATGCAGCCTGGGATGTTGTCTGGTCCCATGGATACTGTGTTCTTGGCTTTGTAGAGTGTGTTATTTACCTGTGCAGCCGTGATTACAGGAACTTTGCATTCTTCCGGTATAGAAATGGGCCCTTTAGGGGGTGAGAGGGGGGTAAAGTTAGCACTGAACCTATCTGTCAGGATGTTGGCAATATCAGTTGGGTCTGTATATTTAGTGCCATTGTGCTGTAACTCAGAGCAGATCTTAGTGTTGCCATTGAGATTCTTGACATAGCTATAGAATGCTTTGTGGTTGTCTTTAGAATTAGCTGTGATTTTATTTTTGTAACTAGCTTTGGAGGATTTTATGAGGGATTGCAGCTACTTACTGAGGCTGACCAGGGAGCTCCTCCACTCCTGGGATTTTACTCTCTTTTGCAACAGCTTCTTCCTTCTGTTGTACAGTTTGTTTATGACAGGTGACCACCAGATTGGCTTTCTTTTTTTGGAGGATAGTGTCTTGGTTCTGTTTGGGATAGCACAATCCATGCACTTGAGTATGTGCGTATAATGTGCAATTGTATAGGATTCAGTAGTCATAACTGTATTGTCCATCTGCATGGGTGTCATGAAGTTCACCACTTCTGTCTTAAGAAGAATGAATTTGGCTTTGGAGAAATTTTTTACCATGGTTTCCTTAATGGGGGTTGGGGGCAGTATGTGGATATCTAGGGTGATTAGCTTATGGTCAGATCGGACCAATGAGGCATTGACTTCAGGTGTGGAACACCGGTCACTCATGTTGGTAATGACTAGATCTAGGATATTGGTACATGAGTAGTTTTCCCAGTTAATGGTGGGGTAGTTGAAATCACCCGTTATTAGGGTGTTTGGTTGGACCCTAATATTTTCTAGTACATCAAGAAAAGAGGAGTGGGAATCCTGGGGCATGGTGGGGGATTTGTAGCAAGCTACAATTTGAATTGCAGTTTTGACAGACATGCTTATATTCCTATGGTATCATATATGTGCCTTCAAGTTTTTATGCATTAATTTGTGTGCTGATGTGAGTATTTGTATGGAAATACAGTAAAGCTAAACAAGTAAAATGAAACATTTGGGGGACAGAAATAGCAAATAAGCCATTAATATGCAATGTATATGTATATACAGACAGAGAAATATATGGTCATGATATATTTAATCATATGTTTATATGACTGAAAGAAATCAGGTGAACAAATAAATGATCAAAAGTACATCTAAGTGAAATCACATTCAACTGAAAAGATACTTAATTGAAAATTGTAAAATACTTTAGATGGCATTTGTGGTATCTTTTTTGATTTCGGACGAAGTAAGGGGAAATCATTTAAAAGATTTTGTGTGGGTTGGCAATGAGCACTGTCATGGTGTACCTCCAGCTTTGTATGTGTTTGTGTACCAGCACTGATTCAGTGTGTCTGATATTTACTTTGCTCCATGGGTCTGTGATTGTGGATTTAGAATATATAAGGTTGGAGGAGGTTAGGCATGTTTACCAAGCTAAAAGTACACAATATATTTAAGATATATTGTACTTGTCATTTGTAGTCATGCCATTTCCAAGGGGTAACTGTTTGAATGTCAGAAACATAAGTCCCAGATCTGTGAATTAAAATGCATAAAAGTAATGGTTTTGTATACTATACTATTTCTGAGGTACAGAGTTCTTGAAGTTAGTTTATATAAGTAGCTGGATGTCAAGAATACAGCTACTGCAACAAAATTATTTTAAGGGAGAGCGGCGAGTTTTGACATTACTTTTTGTCCTGAATTGCTCTTTTTAGGGTACCTTGTCAAGCATTAACCACAGATGTGAAAGTATTGCACATGCTTTGTTAGTTAGTACATTGATATGCCTGCTTAGTAACATGTATCATTCATAAAGCACTGCTGTCCTTCACATGCTTTAGATGTCTTGTGTCTGTAGTTATTACCAAAATGTATAACTACTAGGTCAGCAATATGTATGTCAAGAAAACATGTTATGTAATACATTTTTCCAAAACAACACACATTACTCAACTAGATCATAGAATATCTGTGCTATAAGCAACTGTCATATAATGACTGAAAAGGCATGGATAAAATCATACAGACGTTCACATATCTATACATGCAAGGCATTATGGGTTTAAGTTGGAAGGGGGACTTGGTTAAAGGAATGAGTTAAATGCTTTTATTGCTCATAAGACATTGAGAGTACATGTGCCTTCACAAGACAGCATTCTTGGGCAAAGAATGGATATGATTCACTAAGCAAAACAAAGCACATAGAAGAAGACAAGTCTACAGCCACTGATTAGTGGTCCACCACAAACCTAGAATGCAGAGTTAGAGATGGTATATATAAAAGATACAAAACTCTGTGCTAGCGAAGTCTAGGCAGTATGTATAGGAGCAAACATGATTACAAGTAAAATTACAGCAATGCAAAATAAACAGTCAGCTTTATAATCAGCTGCTGACATGGCTCAACAGCAGCTGCCAACCCAAAGTTGTATGTCCTGTAAGCAGAACCAAGATATGACATCATAGACAATGCTTCATGTTGATATTGTTCATGCCTATGTAAGCCAGGCGTAGATTGTGTTATGCAGCACAACATCTAGACACATCTCAAGGGTCTTAAGTCTGTTGCCCAGCCTAATAATTTTCTACTACCTTAGTATACAAATTCATTCAATGCCTCATAGCCCACTTTGTATAAACCAGACATGGTGAGCCACCTGAATAGCACCTGATGGCCCAACACTACCCATAGCTGAGATTGTTGCTATGAAAACAAAGTGGAGCATAAGGCACCAGCTAGCTAGGAAAACCTTTCTGATGTTTATTTACCTATTTATTTTGAGTAAGGGAATGCACAGCTACATCATTTCTTCAGTTGAACTAAACAAATAAATTGACTGCAGTACAGCTGTTCAGCTTAGATATGGCTGTAGCACCTTATGATAGAAGTGTTGTATGCCTGACCTTACCACTGAATTTGTAGGTTTTCTGCTCTGTCATATCCCCAGTCTAAACAAAAAAGTGTATTCATTGTCCAGATCATGAATGGGCAGACCAGAAAGCTCACAAGCTGAGAGGACCACACTTAAAACAGCAGCAAATATTGTTTTTTTATATACTGGCATGTAACCACATATTATTTGGTAGTGGACTGCACTTTGCTGGACTAATGTCGAAATAAGTATTTTCCTGCTGCTTGTTGACAACTTTATGTTTGTATAAAACAGGGCTGGAAGGCTTTAGTCTTGCCGCTATTTTATTTATTTATTTATTTATTGTTAGTTTTCTTTTTTTTTACAGTAAATCATATGAGATGTACACATTATAAATTAATTGTAATTGCTGGGTACAGGGAGTCTCAAATGTTGACAACGACTCTGCTATTTTATGAGTGAAACAAGCTAAAACACTGTGATGTGACTGCTTTGTGTAAACTAAAGCTGAAATGCATCCCTGTGGTCATTATTAGTATTATTTAATCACAGTCAGACATCTGATTTTCACACAGTCAAGCTGTAACTGTTGGGTGGAGTTGGGCTTTTTGTACATGAAGGTAATCAAATTTTTATCTTTTGCTAACCTTAAACACTCTGGTTTTGGGGTCTAGTGTGCATTTGTAATAGGTATGCTGACATGATTTATTGTGATTACTATGTATTTGTGTGAGAGTACTGCTGCGGTGGTACGGCAGTAGCATTGTTATCTCACAGCAAGAGGTTCTCCCGTTCAATTCTCGGCTTGGCTTGGGAGTGCCTTCTGTGTGGAGTCTGCATGTCCTCCCCACGGTTGGGTAGTGTTCGAAAGACATGCATGCGTAAATGGGCATGCCTTCGTTGAAGGTTGGGCATTGAGCTGGCACCTCAGCGCTTTGTAAAACAAAATCTACTGCTAATCATTAGCAGACTGGAGTTCTGTTGTGGCGACCCCTTACTGGGAAAAAGCCGAAAGACAAACAAACAAACTATGTATTTGTGTGATGAACTGCATTACAGTGGCTATTAAGATTTTATGTAGTTTGTTAGATTCAGACATTTGAGATGTACAAAAGCAACAAACTGATTAGAATTGTGGGCTACCAGGGATGCATGTGGAAACAAATTATTGACTCTGCTGTTATAATCAAATTAAACAATTAACTGGCTTTGCAGAACTAACATGCATTTGCATAAAGCAAGTTGGAATATTTTACTATGGTCAATCTTTTAAATCACAGACATGTACACAGTCAATAAAGAGGCTGTAATTTATGGGTATGAAGGCTAGATGTGGATACAAGTGACTTATTCCTGAAATGAACTGATCACCTTTACTAACACAGAAATCAGATGATCCAAATGATTGAAACTATATTTAACTGAAAATGTATTTAAGTGAAATGTCATTTCATTTAAATAAAGCCCACCGCCAACATACCTCCCTTATGTGCATATAATAATTCCATATTTTCACTTAATTGACTTGAAAAATAATTGTATTTTCTAAAATCCAGTATAAAATGGCAATTGCTATGGCTTATGTTTATTTGTATATGTATTGGAGGTAAAGTATGTTTAAGAGTAATAATTTCATTCACCTTCTGTAAGTCAAACATCAGCATTATATACAATAAGGAGCTACTTTGGTTGCTAGTTAGGTGTAAATGCAACATATTAATGGCAAAAGAGTGGTGGCATATCATAGCAGTTGGGTTACTTGTTGAGTTGCTGGTTGCAGCTAATTTTTTGTGGAGTCTGCTTATCCTAACTGCATTAATATAGATTTTAGTTGTGCATTTTTTTTGATACAAAAACAGCATAGAATTAAGGAATAGGTTATTAGAAAGAGGGTATGAATCTAATGTGATTAATAAGTATATAAAAGAAATGGAGATGCATAGAGATGGAAAAGCAAAACCATACTTCTCCGAATGGAACAGCCAGTTGAGCCAAGACCAGAATGTGACACGAGAAATATTTAGAATACCCCTGTTTTTTACAAGAGATGTGACTAAGGTGACTGACATTATTAAACAGCACTGGCAAGTGCTGAGCCTAGATGAAGACTTATATGATCTAGTAGGAGAGACCCCTAGGTTCACCTTCAAAAACAAGCAGAATTTGAAAATGAAATTGTGTAATAAACCATTAGTACAAAGGCCAGTAGTGAATATGGATGATAGTAATACGGTAGCATGTGGTCAGTGTAAACAGTGTGTATATATAGATATTAGATCAGCTTTTCGTCACCCAGTTACGCAGGTAGAATATGTTTTCAAAACTCATACTAAATGTACGAGTACAAATGTTGTTTATATTGCCCGATGCGTTTCCTGTGCAGGTTTCTACGTAGGTAAAACCTGTAGACAGCTCAGGGAACGCATACGGGAACATGTATATGCAATTAGGACTGGGGCTGAGAATAATGCTCTAGCGAAACATATCAAACAAATGGGAGCAGAACATGAATTTTGTTTTAGTGTTATACAAGAAGTAAAACCTAGTATGAGAGGAGGGGACTTGAATGCATATCTGCTAGAATGTGAACTTAAATGGATTATTAGGTTAAGGGCAGATAGAAACCTTGGTATGAATGACAGAGTTCAAATGAAGCCCATACTGAAAAACAAAAGAATATATAGACCATAAGTTTTATAGGCTGACATTGTGCGTATTCAATTTGATTGACTTGAAAAGTTTTTAAACATTTTAAGGAAAGTTAGTTATTTCTGGTTCAGTTTTTAAATATGCAATTTTATAAGTATGTTAGATTTTAAAGTATTGAATAATTTATTTAAATGGATGTGATGTAATTTTACAAGGGTGTTATGAGAACCAATGATATTTGAATGGAGTGTATATATATACTGTCTGTTGGAATGGCACATTGTAGTTTGATAAAGCCAAGAAGGTGAAAGCGCTTACTGTGCTAGCGGTTAAATAAAGGATTATTTCTTTCAACTGGAGTGTTTATTTCATTGGAGTGGAAACGTAGGAGTTTGGAAGTATCAGCCTTTGTCTTTACCTGCATGTGGTTATTTTACATACTGTTATTTTTTTTGATACACTAAAAATATACCACAGGTGAACTGACAGTGTTGGGAGGGAGACATTGTGTGGGTGTTTTTCTTGTGTGTGTGTGTGTGTGTGTGTGTGTGTGTGTGTGTGTGTGTGTGTGTGTGTGTGTGTGTGTGTGTGTGTGTGTGTGTGTGTGTGTGTGTGTGTGTGTGTGTGTGTGTGTGTGAAACTGTATCACTGTTTTTTTTTTATCTGTGGGAAAACAAATGTTCTCCAAGAGGGGCTGACACAAATAACTGGTGTCAGAGCCATGGACTAAAACTAAAAGCCAAGAAACGTATCCTTTCAGAAGTCATCCATCCCTGGTAACTATCATATTGACAACACACCCATTAGAGCTGACCCACTAGTCAGGGACTTAAGGACACACACAGATAGTAATCTAGCCTTTGATCATCACGTGTCTACAACAGTGAGGAAATCATTCTATGTTGCACAACTTATAAACAAAAGTATGGCATCTAAGTCCAAGGAAGTTATTGTTCCACTTTATTCGGCATTCATCAGACCTGTCATTGAGTACAGTGCTCCCTTTGGTATGTACCTAATCAGGCATATCCAACAACTGGAATGTCCACAGAGGTTCCTCACTAAAAGAATACAGGGCATAAGCAATATGTCTTATGCAGACTGCCTCAATGCCCTATTCCTGTATTCTGTCTCCTACAAGCTTTTGAGGGGAGATCTATGCCTGTCCTAGAGATTACCCTGTCTATGGAACAGGCTCCCCATTCATGTGAAGCAGAGTTCCTGCCTAACCCAATTCAAGCACAACTTGAACAACTGGAATGGAAACCGAAAATTCATCCCTAGTTTGGAATCTATGTCTCTAATGGACACAGGCAGCCTGCCAGTGGTTCATCTGCCAGGCCCATGCTTACACTTATCAAGGGTATCAGAACTTGTCAGAGATTTGGGATGCATGGCTAGGCTTAAAAAGTCCCTTGTGGTCATTAGTCTAGTAAACACCTATGAACCTATTTCAGGACAATAAACCCAAACCCCACTAGCTGTGGACATGGATTTGATAACATATGCAATCCAGTACAGAAATCACCAAAACAACAATAAGTAAAAATAGAATAAATACATTCCTGGTTAATATGTAGATCAGAGTTTATGCTTGAAAATGCCAAAAAACATTTTTTTCTCAGCACATGTGCTTCAGCCCAGCTCTCCTGAAGTCTTGGGGAAAGGCATAGACAAAAAGCTACAGGCAATGCTAAGCTGAGGAGCAAAAGTAAAAGAACCAGCAGGAAAGCAATTAAAACTCCAGCCAGTACTTAACGTAGTACATATTATCACAACCTGGTTCAAAACAATTCACTGTTGGTATATTTACAGGCCCTTTACATGCCATCATATTTATTAATGTTATTTTGTCAAAACTGCTTCATTAAAGGGTTCTTTATTTTTCATTTATAAACCATTTACCTGCTAATGAAAGATGCCAACAGTGGAGAAGTATCAATTCCATCACCAATGTATGGCAGAGCTATAAATGTAGCCTGTGCCATGCATCCCCAAGTCATGACAAAAAGAAATCTGGGCAAGCAGTAAAATAATGGAGTGACAAACATGCAAAATAGGGGCAGGTTTAAAATATTTATTTTTTCAAACTTCGCATGTGCCTAGAAGAGGATTTCTGTTATCATGTATTCTCTGAAGAAAATGAAGTCTGACTGAAACTCAACTGAACGCCATTATTTAGACATTTCAATCTGCAGTGATTTGCCAGACAACCAGAAATGTTATGAGGTACATACCAAAAATATGAACCCATAATGTAGCTGTTCTGTGAAAATCTGGACAGTTGAGAGGTATGGTTACGGTGGGTGTCATCTGAAAAGAGGCCAGTAGCATTGTGGGAGTAACCCAGTGAACACATGATGAAGACAAAAGCGTACAGCTAAAAGTAGTGAGCCAAAAATAAGAAGCTCAGCAGTCACAGTTAACAAACTGATGTTACTACTAAATTGCTAAAAAGATATACATTTATGAACTGAGAAAACCTGCCTTGTCATTCTGTTTGCCTGCTGCATGGTCTGTTTCTGTAAAAGTATATATTATGTTGTATAAATATACCTTAACATTACAACTACATAACCTACAACTTTGAAAATACTGAAGATAAGTTAAGTAGGAGCCCAATAATGCAGTTAACGTAACAACCCTTTGTGAACCATTTACTTCAGGCCATTCACTTGCTGGTTAACTCCTTCTGAAATTTTCAGATGCTCCTAGCTAGCAACATAGGCTTTTCTATCCTGGGGTAAGAAATTAAACTAGCTGTATGGAACATAAATGAATAATTTTGTGAAGTATGAAACATTTCTCTCCTGGTTGCGATAATATGTAATTACCATCCAGCCAATAATATTCACCCATCAGAAACAGCAGCAATCTGTTCCCTACCACTGAATAATCACTGCTGCTCTCAGCAAGTTTATACCCCAACTAGAAAACCAGCTGAAACTGCATTTAGTGTCACATTAAATATAAAACTGAGGAATGAATTAAACATGACTCTCTAGTATAAACTAAATCAGCCTAAACACGTTCATTAGTTTTCAATAACATATGTGGTACCCAGTTCATTTCTGTCAGCAAGTATATCCCTCCAACACAACACCATAATACTCCATTTCCAGTATAATGGATGCTGTGGATGCTGCAATAGTAATGCAAATGTCTTCTTTCTCTGAAATAATGGCTATAACTGTTCCAATATATATAACTTGCTAGTTATTTAGTTACTATTTGATAATGTTGTAAGTCATCTAGTCTTGAAACCCTTTTCAGCCATGAACAATGATAATAATAATAATAATAATAATAATAATAATAACAATATGTATGAATATGACCAGCAAAGACGTCTTAATAGCACTTTTGAGAGGTAGATAGGGGCTCACATACTACTTTTGTTTACACACTGGCCCAGTAAGCACAAATGGATGACTGCTAACACTACTCTCACACATACAAATTGTGAACATTTAGCAGAGCTGGTGGAAGATGGTATATAGCAATGGCTCTACCAAATTACCAAACTGGCTGAGGCCTGGGGAATACAGGTAACTCATCATAAATAACCAAAGATTGCATACAAACACTACCTTCTAACGGGTTCCAGCGTGTAGATCGCGAGTCAACTGCCCGCGAGCTACAACGCCGAAACCAGAAGGCAGCAGCACCGCTAGCCCATAGAGCGGTGCTGCCAAACGAAAGACCCGCTGGCAGAATCTACGTCGGTAGTAAACCCGACACATACAGACGGCCCCTAAGGTATACACACTGACTGTCAAAAGACAGTGTACACATCCGTCAGCGGGAAACCGAACGTAAAGGCAAACGGCACATCGGTAGTGCCACACAAGTACAGCACAGACATACACAACACAAACATCTGCCTTAAAATCCCATGTCGAACACAAAAACACAGTACACGGTCCATAAGCAGGAAGTAAAATCCACACTACGACACGTACAACACAGCATAGCTATCCCCAAGAACTGGCGCATACAATAGTAAGGCATGTGTCAGACTAGGACCTTAAAGTGATATACACAATAATTATAACCACTTCAGCAGAACTAGAAATAGAAAACAACCAAAAGAATAACCAGTGAAAAGTAGCCCTACATTCCAAAAGAATCCCTTGTAATTAAAGAACTCTATTCTCTAGTGCCTTGGCCGTTTTTCACTGGTCATTCTTTCGGTTGTTTTCTATCTCTGATTTACACAATAGTTGTAGACCCAATACCCCACACACAGTACAACCGAGGGAAACACCAGGCTGTGTACTCGGTGGACTCATGTCACAGCAGGAGGGCTGTAGTGTAGGACCAAATAATATCAAACCATACCTGCAACAAACAGTACCCATCCTGGATGAGCTCCTGGGTGAAGTGTTAGATGGGAACATTCCAACCTGGTCAGGCATAGACTGCTAACCCAGTAGCAGGACATACATTAGCATCAGCCCACCACCCACACCATGGTAGTGCATGCAGGTGTAACCAAACACAACAGTTTGTCCCTGCAATAGAGTTGTACACAGGTATGCAGTTCCATAGACAAGGGTGCAACACACAGGTACCTACCTATGTAACATCTGCCACTGTAACTGAGAGTGGGCCCAACACCCTGATTGGCCAGCAGCAACCACTGAGAGTGAAAGGGGGCTGGTGCAGTACACTGAGAATCTGTGCTGCAACTAGGTAGGGTGGATACCTACCAGACTACAAGCATACGGCAACACCAGGGTTGTGTTAACTGCAAACAGTGACACTATAGCAGAGAGGCAGTCAGAGACAGGTGGGGTGCACACAGTTTTATAGGGCCACTGTGGCAGACAGCGCTAGCACATGCAGTACAAGAAAAGGTGTTGTACAGTGAGTAACCCACCATCTGGAAAGGACCTGCTCCAAGGCTGGTTGTATACCCCATTGTCAGCTACCCTCGCTGAGATGGATGCTGAGAGGCCTTCAACAAGTGCTGCTACCATGCTGGAATCTATGTATCTGTATAGCCCCGGTCTGCTTGGCAACAAATACAACACAGTGACTAGCCAACATGGTAAACCAATGCTGGTGGTTGATGGGTACCTCTACCATCTGGAACGTGACGTACCACCGAAATGGTACTGGGCATGTAATCGAGCGGAGAGTAAAGGCATGCAGAGGATGTGCCATCACTGTACGTCAGGAGGGGGGGGGAGAACTGCTGAAATAACTGCCACACCAGCATGGCCCAGATGCAACCATGGCCCCCATGGCTACACTGCGAGTGGAACTGCGGCAAAGGGCGGTAACCGGTACTGAAATGCCAAGCTTGGTAATGCAGAGCATCCTAGGCACAGCAGATGACAACGTACTACAGGAGATGCCTTGTCGTGCAACACTTCCTCGAAGCATAACCAGGGTACGGCAGTGGGCACGGGCATCCACGACTACACTTCTAGCAACACTTGCAGGTATTGATGTCAGCCAGTATCCACTCCGTAGTGGCAGCTTCATCCTCCGCAGAAGGTCGGATATGGATGGTACAAATTCCTTGGTTCTACTTACTACTGCACAGAATTTGACAGATTTGTGCAGATCAGACATCATTCTTGGTGATGGCACCTTCCCCACACTGGCTGATGTATGTCGCCAGCTGTACACATTACATGGATGTATTGGCATGCCCACCTCAACTAGGATTGTACCCCTGGTGTAGTGTCTCATGACACAGAAGTTGGAGTCTGCATACACCGCTTTGTGGGAAGTACTGAAGGGTATGGCTGTTGATCAGGAATGCACTTTGTCCCCACAGTATAGTATGACCGATTTTGAGAAGGCAGCAGTACGTGCTAGCCGGAAGGCATTCCCTAGGAGTATTCTGAAAGGATGCCTATTCCATTTTGCTCAGATCATCTGGCGTCAGATCCAGCATCATCACCTTGTTGCTCTTTATGGCACGGACACTGCATTCTCAATTGCCATCTGCAAGCTGATCGCGTTGGCATTCCTACCATTGGAGGATGTTGTTCCTGCATTTTTGGACATTGTGGCTTCCTTACCAGAATGTGCTCAGCCAATTGGTGTTTTTCTGGACCATCATTATGTACGGGGCCGACCACACAAGTATGCATCCCACAGTTCATCACAGACATGAATGCCATCGTCGTACCCACAGACTAACAACCAGGTGGAGGCATGGCATCGTCAGCTGAAGGTATTACTGGGATGCCCAACTGTACAGCTAGCTGACCTTCTGTGTGTTCTGCAGCAGGAGCAGAACCTGACTGATAACCAACGTGAATCTCTTTTGAAGGGAATGCCTGTAACTCCACTTAGGAAGGCTATTGTAGTAAGGGACCGTCGCCTAAAGCACATCTTACAGCATGTCTGTGACTACAGTGATGTGCAGGATTTCCTCCATGCTGTGGCACATTTCTACAAGTTGTGATAATGTTTGCGTTTAGTATGCACCAAGCACTACACACATCACATTACTTATTCAATTAATAAAGGCTTTGCCCACAGAACACAGTTTCCATGGTACCACTTTCATGCCCGCGTGGCATGCTATGCCAGCCGTATGTTCCACTAACAGTTGCACATGGTGGCTTCTTAGGGGGTGTACAGTCTATCACTGTGTGGGTTTGTATGTGCCACTTGCGGTTAGGGTGTGGGGGTTTCCTCAATTCTGACAGGGAATTGTCCACAGTCATTTGTTACTGCAGCTACTTTGTCATCCTGCCATGTGTCCACCTCCAGCTGTCTCACAGGTGGATGTCGCACCGCCTAGGTGCCTGAACCTGGTATGAACATTATAGGAATCAGCTACAAGAAGACGTATTTTAAATTCAGATTCCAGATTCAAGATCTGTGGGTCAGACAGGGTATGTAAAGGAAATTCTGAAAAGCTGTGTCTGTATGTGTGTAATTGAAACTGCCTCTAATCCTGAAGTAGGAACGGGAGTGCTATCCATGAAGAGATGATGACATGAGGAATAGTGTTGATCAGTACTGAGGGGATGATTGCGTTAACCTGCCTGTTAGACAGCAGAGAATACTTGGAAGCATAAAACTGAACTGTGTGTGTGCTGTCTTGGTCTATAGGAAAATATTACATAGACAGTATCATAATCATGAACTGAACTTTTAAACTGGAGAATACATTGAATTGCATTCTTTGTTTCCATTTTCACAAGAAACTTGATTTTATTTTTCCATGTAACCATAATTTTCAAAACTGTAAAGCTATCTAGAAAGACTGTTCTACTTCTAAATCTCTATAAAGATACTTATGTGAGCATATATCTATGTGCGTACTATATCTATGTATGTACTATCTATCTATATGTGTGTGTGTGCATATATATATATATATATATATATATATATATATATGTGTGTGTGTGTGTGTGTGTGTGTATATATATATATATATATATATATATATATATATATATATATATATATATATATATATATATATATATATACATATATATATATATATATATATATATATATATATATATACACACATATATGTATATATACAGTGGATATAAAAAGTTTACACAACCCTGTTAAATGCCATATTTTTGTGATATAAAAAATGAGACCACAATAAATCATTTAAAAACTTTTCCCACTTTTAATGTGACTTCTAACCTGTATAATTCAGTTGAAAAACAAACAAATTTGTAAGGGGAAAAATATGAAAAATAAAAAAACCTTATGATACGCTGGTTGCATAAGTGTGGACACCCTTAAACTAATGCCTTGTTGTAAGTGCACACCCTTAAACTAATACTTGATTGAAACAACTTTTGATTTGATTACAGCATTCAGTCTTCTTGAGTAGGAGTCTATCAGCGTGGCACATCTTGACTTGGCAAAATTTGCCCACTCTTCCTTGCAAAAGCACTCCAAATCTGTCAGATTGTGAGGCCATCTCTTGTGCACAGCCCTCTTCAGCTCACCCCACAGATTTTCTATTAGATTTAGGTCTGGGCGCTGGCTGGTCAATTCCAAAACTTTAATTTTCTTCTGGTGAAGTAATTTTTTTTGTTGATTTAGATGTATGCTTGGGGTCATTGTTGTGTTGAAAGGTGAAATTCCTTTTAATTTTCAGCTTTTTAGCAGATGCCTGAAGGTTTTGGGCCAAAAGTGACTGGTATTTAGAACTGTTCATAATTCCCTCCACCTTGACTAAAGCCCCAGTTCCAGCTGAAGAAAAGCAACACCAAAGCATGATACTGTCACCACCATGTTTCACCATGGGGATGGTGTTCTTTTGGTGATGCAAAGTGTTATTTATGCACCAAGTGTTCCTTTTGGAATTGTGGCCAAAAAGTTCAGCCTTGGTCTCATCAGACCATAACACACCCCACCTTGGGAGACTTGTGTATTGTTTTGCAAATTTTAACTGGGCCTGGATGTTTTTCTGTGTAAGAAAATGCTGTGGAAATTTTTTTGTACCCTTCTCCTGACTGATACCGTTCAACAATGAGATCCCTTTGATGCTATGTAAGCTCTCTGTGAACCATGGTTTTCATGTAGCAGGCAACTGAGTAAATGTCAGGAAAATCGTACTAGGACAGCTGAACTTTCATTGGGGTTAATCAGAGTCTCTTTAATTGATGGCAGGTGTGTACTCAAGAAGACTGAATGCTGTAATTAAATCAAAAGGTTCATCAACAAAGTATTAGTTTAAGGGTGTGCACACATGCAACCAGAGTATTGTGCATTTTTTTATTTTTTATATTTTTCTCCCCTAACATATTTGTTTGTTTTTCAATTGAATTGTACAGGTTATAGGTCACATTAAAGGTGGGAAAAGTTTTCAAATGATTTCTTGTCGTCTCATTTTTTTATATCACAAAAACCTGGCACCGTAGATATATATATATATATATATATATATATATATATATATATATATATATATATATATATATATATATATATATATCTGGGTCTAGGACATTTCACTGAATGCACATTTCACTGAAAGTCAAATTAATGTGCACTTCTCACTGAAACCTCAATTCACTGAAAACTCAATTCACTGAAACACATTTCACTGAAAGTTATATATGGCCTTTTTCCCACTGTAGTGTGACCCTGGAGTTAGTATATGTAGTAAGGGGGGGGGTGGCATAGCCCCCCACATATTTTAAATATTTTGAACTATATACATGGATACTTGCAATTCCAATATATTACTCTTTTCTGAACATACTATATACTTAAAATATGTGGGGGGCTATGCCTCCCACACCCCCCTTACTATATATACTAACTCTAGGGTTGCACTACAGTGGGGAAAAGGCCATAAATAACTTTCAGTGAAATGTGTTTCAGTGAATTGAGTTTTCAGTGATTTCTGTTCAGTCATTTGAGTTTCAGTGAAATGTGCATTCAGTGAAATGTCCTAGACCCATACAGATATATATATATATATATATATATATATATATATATATATATATGTATATATTATATATATATGTCCACTGCATATATATATATATATATATATATATATTTATATATATATATATATATATTTATATATATATATATATATATATATATATATATATATATATACATATATATATATATCCACTGTATATATATATATATATATATATATATATATATATATATATATATATACACACACACACACACACACACACACACACACACACACACACACACACACACACACACACACACACAGGTTGGTTCATAGGTTGATACTAGGCTATCTGCCCTAGGGCATTTACAAGCCTAGCCAGAGTGTGTTTGGCTTTTGCCACCCTTCTTAGATTAGTTGACTGTGCCTCTGTATAGTAGGTCACAGAAGATAGCCCATTTAAGGTTAGTTTACTGTGCCTCTGTCTAGCAGTGACACAGAAGAGATCCCAGGGGTAAATTTACAATCTCCCGTCCAAACGTCAAGATTCTTCTTGAAGAGGGTCATTGACGGGCACTGTCTGACATGGATTGGGATTTTGTTCCACAGTGAGGGGAGCCTCTGGGATATGAATCTGTCCCTCCAGCATGTTCTATTTATTTCTATGCTGAGGTTTAAGTCACTGGAGTGTGTAGTTCTCATGGATTTGGATTTCTTGAGGTGGAGCATGTCCATTAATTCTGGGTTGGACATGGCTTTATACGTCAGGCACAGATAGCCTCTGAGTAGGCGATAAGCAACTGAGTAGAGCTGGAGTTTCTTTAGCCTAACTGTGTAGGGCATCTGTTTGAGTCCCTTGATCCTCTTGGTGAGGTGCTTTTGGGGTCTTTCTAGTTGTAGCAGGTGTCGGGTAAGGTACATCCCAAATGGGGCATTGTATTCAATTATGGGCCTGATGAGTGATGAGTAGAGGGGCACAAGGACCTCTCTTGATCTAGATGTGAACCCCTTCGTGATAAGGTGGGCTATATAGAATGTCTTTCTAACCACTTTGGCAATGTGATTGTCAAAGGAGAGATTTTAATCTACTTGGGTCCCCAAATCCCTAATTACTTCTTCCGTACTTAATGGATTACCGCCTATGTGGTAATTTGTGGGCACTTTGTTTTTCCCAAAGGGGATGACTATGCACTTTTTGGCACTTAGCTTTATGCCATGGCTCTGGCACCAGTTATCCATCTCTGTGAGACCTTTTTGGAGGATGCTTGTGTCAGCCGGCAAGTCGATTATGGCCCCCAGTTTGCAGTCATCTGCAAACTTTGTCAGCCATAATCCTCCTGTGTTAGCCTGCACCTCAGAGAAATATATACCGAACAAGAGAGGTCCCAGGACTGAGCCTTGTGGGATGCCACTTGTAACTGGTTTAGAGTCTGACATGGCACCTGCAATTCTGACCATGTGGGTTCTATCCCTAAGCCAGTTTGCAACCCATCTTGTGACATAGGGCTTGATATTTAAGCTGGTGAGCTTATTTATGATGCCTGAGTGAGGTATTGTGTCGAAGGCTTTTGCAAGGTCAAGGTAGGCTGTGTGGACTACTTTCCCTTCGTCTATGGCCTTGGTGACTGTTTCAAAGAAATTGACCAGATTCAAGAAGCAAGATCTGCCCTTAACAAAGCCGAATTGGGTAGGATCCAGTGTTTGGAGGTTCCCAATGTATTTGTTTATGAGATCCATGATGATACGCTCCATAGCTTTGCAGACCAGGCTAGTTAGGCTTATAGGGTGATAGTTTCCAGGGTCCGTTGTGGCACCACCTTTATGGAGTGGGACCACTGTTGCAGTACGCCATTCTTTGGGTACATATCCTGTTGTAAGGCTGAGATTGAACAGTGATTTTAAGTGAGGGTTCAGTTCTTCTTGGAGCTCATGTAAAACGCAGCCCAGGACACCGTCCGGTCCCATTGATGCTGTGTTTTTTGCTATGGAGAGGGCAGCTCTCACCTGTGCATCTGTGATGTCAGGGAGGCTACACTCTGTTGGGATAGTCATTTGCTCATTTGGGGGGGGGGTTTGCACTGAACCTGTCTGCCAGGATGTTGTCAATGTCTGTGGGTTCAGTGTATTTTTTGTCATTTTGCACTAACTCAGAGCATATCTGGGAGTTTCCACCCAGGTTTCTGACATAACTAAAGAAAGCCTTGTGATTATCTTTAGCATCTTGTGCAATTTTTCTTTCGAAGCTAGCCTTAGATGATTTTATGAGGGATCGTAGTTTCTTGCTAGTACTGATCAGAGTTGCCTTCCCTTTCAAGGATTTTGCTCTATCATGTAGTAGCTTCCTCCTACTGTTGTACAGCTTATTTATGGTTGGGGTCCACCAGACAGGTCTCCTGCCTTTGGAGAAGTGTGTCTTGGTTTTATTTGGGATAGCACAATCCATGCATTCCTGTAGGTATCCATAGAATGCGTTTGTAAAGGATTCTGCAGTTTGGGCCGTATTTTCCACTGGCCCTGGGGCTTTGAAGGATTCCACCTCTGTTTTGAGAAGTGGGAAGTTTGCTTTTGAGAAGTTTTTGACCGTGGTTTCCTTTGCTAGGGGTGGGGACAGGATATGGATGTCCATAGTGATTAATTTATGGTCAGATCTTACCAATGAGGGGTATACCTCTGGTATGGAACATAGAGTCCCCATGTTGGTGATGATCAGGTCCAATATGTTTTCCCCTCTTGTGGGAGTGGTGACCAGTTGTTCCATAGCATTTGAGTTTATAAATTCTAGGAACCGTTGGGCTAGGGTGCTGGGGCTTGAGTAGTGCTCCCAGTCTATGTTTGGGTAGTTAAATTCACCCAATATAATGGTGTTTGGAGAGACCTTCATATTCTCCAGTGTCTTCAGGAAAGCCGAGTGGGGTTCCTGAGTTTGGGAGGGTGGTCTGTAGCAGGCTACAAACTGGAAGGCAGTTTTGCCCACTGTTAGTTGCGCATGAATGGTCTCAGATGCTTTGTGCAGTGTCACTAGCCTGAAGGTATGGGTATCTTTGATGAATATGGATACTCCCCCTCCTCTTGTGGTTCGGTCCGAGTTTTGGGGCCAAAAAGCATGGTATGAGGTATAGCCTGGTAGTGCTGGGGTGCTCTCGGGAGCCTTGAACCAGGTTTCTGTTACTGCACAGATATCGATATTCTCCATACTGAGGAGAGCCTCAAGTTTATTTATTTATTTATTTTTATTTTACATTTGTTAACCGGGAGAGTCCGATTGGATACATGTCCATTTTCAGTGGAGGCCCGGGGAGAAAAGCTCCAGGTACATAACAGACATATGAACATTGTTAATGCAAAAAAGGAAGATAGTTGAGTTCTAAATACAATAGAAAGATACATCACATCTTGGGAAAAAAATAACAGCAGCATATAAAAAAAACATAGGTCAGTTACAAAGGCGCCTTGTTAAAAAGCGGTAAAGGATAGTGAGGTAAGAGAAGGGTAAATGATAGTGGTTAATCAGGTTTGGAACAGGGACATTGCCAGAGAATATTGAGATGGGGTTTAAGCTTTTTTTTAAATTGTAGGAGTGAAGGTTCTGAGGTGAGCATGGTCGGTAGGGAGTTCCACATTTTACCTACAAAGTTTGAGAATAGAGAATCCCCAGCAGAATTATTGGCTTTGTGCATGCATCTTGAGGTTTAGACTTCTGGCATTGAGCAGCATTACCCTTAGTTTCTTTTTCCTTGTGTTGTCTAAGGAGGTGGATTTGTCTTTTGAGCCTTGCCTAAAAAAGGCACTATGGGGGTGGCAAGAGCCTTGGCCAGTATTCGAAAACCCAGGGGTGACAGGTGCAAGCCATCCCTAGCGAAGCAACATGGCTTGTCAAGCATGTCATCCCAGGCTGACAGACACTGGATCCCCTTTGAGTAACACCGATCCTTTAGCCAATTGTTGAAATTGATCATTTTGTCTTTATACTGTGGTATCATTCTTGGTGAGGGTAAGATGCTACTCAAGGTCAGGGTCATACCGGCCAGGGCCACATGATCAGAGAGCTCCTCTATGTCTCTTTTCATGAAATCCAGGGAGGTACATCTCAGGTCATTCACACCAGCATGGACAATGACGGAGTCATATTTGTACTTGCTTTGGAGTGACCTGAGTGCTTGTGTTGTGTGGTGGATCCTGGCACCCGACAGGCAGCTTACAGTGACCTTCGCCTTGTTCAGCCTGGTGAGAGGGACGTCAGTGTGTCTGACAATAGAGTCACCTATTACAAGTGTATTAGGTGTGTTGTTTAGCCTTAAGGGCTGTGACTGTGTGGCACACTGACTTTGTGAACTATGTGATACGTGGGTATTGTTGTGGGGTAGCAGTTGCTTGGATGTCTGCTTTGGAGGTCTCTGTTGCTTGGGCAGATTTTTATTTAGAGCCTCCAAGTATGTTTTTGTGTGTTTATGTGTTTGGTTTGCTGTTGCGATAGGTCTGAGACTGGGTTTGTGGTGTGTGTGGTTATCTTCTCCTCCAGACTGACCATGCCAGTACTATGTTGAGAGAGCTCAGCCTTCAGTTTGGCTATATAGTTCCATCTCTCACATATATTTGAGCTTGTTGGGAAGAGGAGAGGGTGGTCTGTGTACATAAGGCAGTTGTAACATTGCCTCAAGATTCCCATATTCACCAGCTGGACTGGAGAGTAAACCCGAAACTGACTTTTGGACATGCCAAAATAGTATAAGGAATTACTTTTTGACTTGATCAAAAAGGACCAATAGGGAGCCAAGTACTTAAAGGAAGTATAAGAGGGTGTAGTGCTTTAGTTTATGAGTGCTTACTTATAAGACACTTATCCTAGCCACTGATGGGTTTTAGAAGGAAAATAGAGTGCTTACTTTGAGATTTGGAACAGTTCTAAGGGGAAAGGTGAAGAGCAGACTTTGTGGAGCCGGGAATAGTTTAAACCTGATTAAGTGGCGCTGCCCGATGCTGCACTATGCGCAAAAACGCACAAAAGAGGGTTTTAAGAGAGGGGGATCAAGGAGTTTGGAACTGACCCAAAATGGCCAATAAAACTACAGTTTCTAGGCAGTAACCACTCCCACAGGGACAGGCAGGCTGTTCAGTGTTTACCACTGCCACTGATGAACACAGAGACTTCCATTTAGCCCAAGCAAGCAATGGCCTCCAAGAAACTTACAAACAGTTCAGAACAGCAAATCTGTAACTGAACTTTTTTTTAAATTTCAGAAAGTGGGATAAAAGCAAGATTTTTTTTTGTTTTTTTGTTTTGTTTAAAGATAGCAGAGATACACAAGTAGCAACAAGTTAAAACAGTGCAATAAATGACCCCACACTTGAGTGCTAGGCCAGAGACAGGTAAAATGCAAGTTTTAAGAAAAAAATGATTTTAAAATAAGTGCAACACTTATTTTAATACATATACATGTACACACACATATATATAGAGAGAAAGATATAGATATACATACATGTATATATATATATATATATATATATATATATATATATATATATATATATACACACACACATTGATATATAAAATATTAATTGAAAGTACCATAGATCATTAGCCTTCCCTCCCCTGTAGTCTGAAGTCCCCAACATCTGTCATCATAACATTTTTATTTTTCTAGCAAGAAGAAAAAAGTCTTCAGAGCTGGGCAAAGAGGGATACTTAATATCTGAGCAGAACAATTTGCTTTGAGAATGAATATTTGAAACAGCTTATCACCATTAGGAAGTAATTGTTCCCCCTCCTTCCCATCCTCAAAGATTAAGGAATAAAGGTACAGTTACTTTATCCTGCATGCCTATGGATTTTTCCTCCATCTGTCAAAAGATGGATGATGCAATCAAGGTGTTGCAGGAAATGCTTATCATCACCATGCTGGATACCATCGAATACTCTATCTGACAATCAAAGGAAAGCAGACAACCAGCACTAATCGTTAAATGTATCTTTCTTGTCATAAGATGACTACTTGACAGAATGCTTTAAATGCTTCTGGGGAGGCAGGTGGGGGGGGGAGGGTGATACCTGCCCGATTACTTTGGGAGTCATGTTTAACCATGTACATAGTTTACCTTAGTATTTTTTGTTAGTGTTGAATAATTCTATCATCTTAGCTGAACTGTAGTATTGTCATATTCTGAGAAGCAAGCTTTTTATTTTACATGCTGTTGAAGGACATTTTGTTTGGTTATTAATTGATCTGTTGTATCTGCATAATCTCTATCTCATTGCTTCTGTAATTACTTTCATTTGTTGTAGTTTGCCTGTTGTAGTTTCTGTTTCTCCACTGGCTTATCCAGACTTCATGCATGACATCCAAAATTCAAGAAATGGGCAACAGATTCTGTTAATGACTTTGTCTGGCATCTCTCAGTGCTCACATATAGGAGTGCTTGTACTTATATTTCACATATTTAAAGCTGATGTTATTATGTGTAAACATTAATTCATTAGCTCCCTGATTACGAGAAATTAAATGAGAGCTTAGGTTAGGAAACACAACCCAGATATAGTAACCATACAAGTGACACATCTATCAACACTAGAATGCTCCAAACTAGTTGCATGAGGATACAGTATTGAGGCATATTCCACATACCATTCTACTCATAAGAAAGGAGAGGTCATATTAGTTAAGCCGTCTAACCCTTCTGTTCAAATCATAGCCTCCTTCTCCGAAATTGCAGGGGTAGTATGTTGGAAAAGCAAGGTTATACCCTTCATAAATGTTTACTGGCAGCCATCATTGGATGCCCAGAATGCTAGGACTATTGAACCTCAACAAGGACCACAAAGGTAATTCCCTCATACTGACAAGAGATTTTAGTTGCACAACTAGCCCAGAGGATACTACTGCTGTGAAAGCATTCTTCTTCTGTCCCAAAGTGAAGCTTTTAAATCATTAGGAAAATGAGTTAGAGCTATTTGATCTGGGGAGGAATAGCTGATAATAGCCCCTCAAAATACACACACTATTCCCTGAGGCATATAATATATACTAGCATACATAAAACATTTAGTGACAGAGAGTTATTAGATTTTGATCCAGAGGTGAACACAGTAATCTGCCCATACTCTGGATCAAGAAGCTTTATATTGTTATACAAGTGACTGCACCAACACCCATGAAGATTTGGAAACTCCTGCCTTTTTTTACAAAGAAATCAGAGTTTAAAACTCAACAAGAGTTTTCAGACATAGGTAAGGGAGAATCTTGTTCCACTTGTATACTATGGGATACTGTTAAATGCTACCTTCTGAGCACCTCTGATCATGGGCCAATGGTCTTTGGAAAACAGGGCAATCACTGTTATTATAGCTTCAAACAGACTTTAAAAAAACAGAATTGACTTGCTTATAGTAAGGGGGATAGGGCCAACATGATTGTGCAGGAGCTACAAAACATCAAATCCAAGATTCTAGATATTCTAAAAAAATAAACAGAAATAGCATTGGATTGGATAGTTTATGCAGTCAGTTTTATAAAGTCTTGCCCATAGTGTATACCACATTAGGAATGAGTAACAAGGCCAAAACTAGGCAAGTAATACCTCACATAATGCAAAAATTAGTGGCTAATACTCATACACTTATAACTGAGCAAACGCTGGATGCATTCAGAAGTTACTATTAGAAGCTTTACAAAGATACTATGGACATAATCTACATTTCAATTGGTATCACACACCATAAATTTAAAGCACTTTCTCTACTCCTACTTACACATGACCAAGTGGTGCTTCCAGAGAAACAACTTTCCAAACAAGAAATCCTAATTGCTATAAAGAATTAAAAAACAAGCACTCAGGATGGATGATCTTCCTTCTGAATTGCACACAAATATACCACCCAGTGACATAGACATCGCTTATGAAAAGTGTGTGAAGATGCTTCCCTGTCTCAACACATCCCTCCCGCATGGAATCAGTCTATAGTATTACCATTTCTAAAGCCAGGCTAGAATTCATCTAATCCTTTTGGTATCTTCCAGTCTCTCTACTAAATGTGTCCAGCAAAATGTATGTGAATATATGAGCATCCCGCTTAGTGGCATTCATTCCATCATTTGTACACCCTGAAAAAATGGGATTTGTGAAAGGAAGAGCTTCTTGGCATAATATATTGAGAGACATATATTATGAATAGAAAAATGGCAGCACACTGGTCATCTGTAGCCCAATGATTTATTGATGCTGTAAAAGCCTTTGATAAAAACAGTCTTATTTAAGGTTTTGCTTTATAACTACTTTCATATCCACTTTTCAAGTAATCTATTTAGTCTTGATGACTATTATTCGATTGGGTCCATATTTTGATCTATTGCCAAAGGAGTGCATCAGTGATACATACCCCTTAGTCCCCTTACAGTTTCAACTAGCAGAAGAACCAATAGAAATTAATATTAAAACATTGCTTGCACTGGACACAATGTGGCACAAGTAGGAAGTAATGGGGTTGCATTATTTACTGATAATTTATTCCTTTTATTTGCAAAACCACAGCACCATCTATCAAAATGCTGAGATGTGTTTCAGGATTGGAACTCCTACTCTGGTTACAAGGACAATCTTTCCAAAATTATAAGCTAACTTGCAACATTGGGTTTCTAGACTATCAATCAACATTTGGATTTACATTAAATCCAACTTAGCTGACATATATAGGTATATGTATGGCATTTAATAGTTCAAGGACTTGAGATATTAACAAATGTTCTAGTACTGACATCATTACAAAATATATAAGGAAATGGAAAACCTGTACTCTTTTCCAAGACCTTATGTTAGTACTCATGGAAACTATATTATTTCAGAAGATGTTATATATAAAAACGTATGCATAAGAATTTCACCTATGACATTAAAGAGATGGGGTAGACAAATCTGGAAATTCATTAAGTTTCCAGCTGCCACACAAGTCCAAAACAATGCATTGCTTTCCCAAAAAATCAAGGTAGCATATGTCTTCCTAGTGTTCTTTTAGCATATCATGCTGTTTTAACGAATCTCTATACTGAATTATACCTTCCAGGATACTCCAATCTGTGGATGGATGCCATGGTAAATGTTATATACCCACCATTGTTACCTGCAATAGGAAAAGCCAGGTAGGACATATACTCTCTCTCAATTACTTCCGCTAACAGCTTTTGATATCAGGTATAATAGCCAAATGCAGAGTATCAGCAACTCTCCATCCTTAAGCACTGTCTACCTCTGCTGCTTATTTTACAAAACTTGCCAGCTTAATTATGCAGTGGTTCTGCTCTTGCCACTAGCTCTACATCCCTGACTTCATCCCTTTTGGGAAGTTCTCCCTTTAAAGCAATGGAACAGGCATGGGATGATACACATATTTTACTTCCATACAATAATGACATCAAAACTCAGAAGCAGCTTTTCAGTCAATTTTCTCTCTCCCATCCACATACCATTTTTTTATTATTATCAAGTCAAAACCCTCTTACCATCTATCATAAACAATAAAACATTTTGAGGTGATCCTCATTTTGCCACATTATCAATCTATTGTCATCATAATGAAGAATAAAGGCTTTAACAGGGTGATGGACATCACAGACTGATGCTAGAGGTATATAACAATCTGATAAACAATCTTAAAAATACTTCTATCAGAAAAGAACTCAACTTCACAGATTCTCAGTTACAGCAAATAACGAGACTGCCTTTGTTGCCATCCTCATCCCCAAAGTGTGGTCTTTTCATATGGAGATGTCTTTGTGGTATCTTTCTAACTCCAGGTGATTTAACCCTTTACACTGCCGATATTCACCTGTAATGTTGAAGATGCTTAAGCATTGAAAGCTTTTTGTCATGGGAACATATTTTATAGGACTGTAACAAAGTCGTATGCTAGTGTAAAGATTTTTGGAATCAAGCCAGTAAAATATACAAAGCTGAGGAAACCCAAAAGTGTAACATCATTATATATAGAATTTTTCTTCTTACTTCTAGGATAAAACAATTAAATGTTGTGCTGCTAGCCTCAAAGAAGACCAATGCATAACATTCTAAGACTCGGCACCCCCTCAAATTGAAGAATGTTTAAATTTTCTACACAGTATTTACTATGAAGAATAGCACCTCACAAGAGCCAGAAACACTGAATCCACATTTTGTTCATTGATGGACTCTTTAAAGGTCATCTTTTGAACCAATACAGAATCTAAGATTTAGATAATATTTATATCACTCGAACACGTATAATCTGATTTCTGCAAGGATATATAGTTTGGGATCTCTTTGTATACATGTAATTGTTGCCCCACACTATCCCACATTTGCATTTACTACTTTATCTCTGGGTAAGCCTTAACCTGGATTCTTTATTAACCTTCTTCAGGCCTTTATCTTTCATTCAAATTTTACCTAAATCTAGACACATAGTTTTTATTACCAGTCTGTTGTTAACTAGTTTGCTATCAAACCCATAGTACTAACATATTTTTAATGTTACAATTTCTATCCAGTATAAATTCTTATTCTTAATTATCATCTTTTTTTCTAATTATACAATATATATACGTATCATATGTATATTTTCTTTTGCTCGACAAGTCATTATAATTGCTTTAGAATCTAACTTAACTCAATAATACTGGTTAAGAAGTTTTGTTTGACAATGTGTCAGTTTTGTTTATCTATATATAAATGCAATAAAAAATATGTGGATGACTGGCTAAATTAAAATGTAAAATCTCTTTGCTTTTATCTATCTATCTATCTATAGTATATAAGCAGATATAGAAAGATGTGTAGATAGTAAATGAAAAGGTATAATACTCATGCTACTGTTAGGGAAAGGGTTTGTAGTAATATAATGCCTAGAGTTGAGGTTAAGGACAGGCATAGGATTAGGGTTAGACTTAGCACATGAGTAAAGTGGTGTAGAGGGTTGAAGCAAGTAGTAACTGGTCACTTGCCACTTAGCAGGATAACTTTCAAACTTTAATCAAAGTGGAGTAGTTAATTTTGAACAGTACTGTACTTCATTTCATTGACAATCTTCTCCAAAGAGCATACAGCTATAAATTAAATTCCATCCAGAATGTTGACCTTTGGAAAACATCAGTAAGTTAAAACTCACTGTGTTAGGGAATTTGCTTTAGGAGGACTCTAGAATCATTTTTTAACAATGCACTTTGATAAACAAATATGTGGCTGTTTTCCAGTTTTAATACATTGCCATATTGTTTAGCCTTTGGCCATAAAGAAAATACAAAATAAACAACAGCATTGTTATATAAACATTAACAGCTGCCAGCTTCATTCATACCTCTACAGAGAATTATTGAATGAAAGTATTTGCATTGTATCACCATGAAAACAGACTGTTTTCATTTTACAAAAAGGTAGATAAACAAGGCTGAGACATGTCAGCTGTATGTCTAGATATATAGTTAATAACAATATATATTATTAGTCACTTTTCTTTCACTTGCTTCATTTTAACATGTGATGCACTATCTTCACAGAGTCAGTTGTTTTTCTTGCCATTGCTATATTTTGCCTGTATGCCCATGGAATTGGGCATTCTAATTATGACATCTTTAGGTCTGTGCACATATTTATTTAAACTATATTATGTAGGAACAGTGTCACTTCTCTTAGTTTGATTTCATTATGCAATGTGCTTTGTGTTTTGTTGATAAGATATATAAATGATCTGCTACAAATGTTCCATAATGTTTCATTATGAATAATTTCAAACAAACTGCAGTAGAAGTTTATTGCTGATGTTCAGCTCATGACAGTGAATGTGAACAAATGTTTTTTTGCTGTTGTTTGATTGTTTATATGATTGCTAATGAGCCTCAAATGCAACATTTCAAATATTGTAATTCAAGGACAAGGTCACATTAGCAAAACACTACTGAAGTTAGTTCTGTAATGAAATCATTTAGAAACTATAGATCCAGTTTAGTACACAAATAAAGACTGCACTTCCTGTATTTTCCTGAATGTAATGCAATTTTCTAGAGTACAATATATCCTGAAACAGAATAGCTGACAAAGCACTCACACTACCTTAGAAACTAAAATATGCTGCCTGCATTTGGATAGAAGAAGTCTGCATAAATTTAAATATTCATTTCCAAGAAGCTTCTCCTCTGCAGTCATGCATCACTCTTTTCATATTGCTACTTTGTGAGCTCAGAGAGCAAAAATAAGGGAAAACAAATGTCATCAGCAAGAAATGAATATTCAGTTGTACTGGTAGATTATTTGTTTACATAGTTTAAATATAAATTATATAACGTTTTCAAATAACAGTCACAGCTCAATAACTGCAAAGCAGGAGTTATTACATGATATTTCATTATAATTTCCTTATTGTAGCACGGCATAATGTAATTCTACATAATTCTACTTTTTTTGTGGACTGAGCATTATGTATTCATGATTGAATAAATGATCCATTAACATACCATGTTATGAATTTGTTTGCACAAAATAAATTTAGAAAAGGGATCCAGTTGACCCAGAGAACATATTTTGGAACTGTCACCATATTAATTAAATCTGGATTTAGGTATTCACTGTTTCAAAGAGACTCAAAATTATTGCCATTTTCCCTCACAGTATTCATGCAATAAGCTTGTCAAATAATCTCTATGGTTTTAGGGCTTTAGTGTGTATATATGGCCAACCCCCTGGGACTGGGAAGATGCATGGCCTTACTATACCTCTGGATACTAAGGTATGCATAGCCCCCAACATCTTTGCCATGGGTGCCTTCCTGAAATAGACTTGGGACATGCTGGGTATGTCTCAGGCTTCTGCCTCAAGTATAATTCAGCAGTTTGTTGATGTGCACTTGGCATGTGTGGATTAGTACATCTATTTCCTGGTGTCTCCTCAGGACTGAGCCCAAACCATGCATTTCTTTTATGGGTGGCATGCTTCCCTAAGGTACTTGGTGTGATAGATTGCACCAATTTTGCCATTAGAGTCCCATCAAAACCATAAGATAAGTGGTACCAAAATAGGAAGGCCTACCATTCCATCAACTGCCAGATAATGTGTGATGCATGGGGGTATATCACCAACATGATGCTCCAGTATCCTGGCAGTGGACATGATTATCATATCTGGTGCACAAGCTCACTTTACCACATCCTCTTGCATGGTAAGGTGCCTTGAGGTTCTCTTGTTGGTAAGTGGAAATGTTTATTTTAATTATCTAATTAGTTATTTTTTTGGAAAATGCATTGCTTATAACTCCTCATTTTTTTTTTCTTTTCTTTTTACTTTCTTGTGTCTTTCATGTTGTGCAGGCTATCTACTTGAGCCATGGCCCAGGAAACCTCTGAGGAACCAGACAGGAGATGCTGAAGAAAGGTATAACACTGTCTTGTCCCAAACATGTATTGTGATCACAAGAGTATTTGGCCTGCTGAAAGCTCATTTCCATTACCTGGATGAGTTAGGGGATGACATTCAATATGGCCTTGCTACTATGTCACAGATTGTGGTTGCTCCCCTTGTCCCATGGAGGTGTGTGCTTGCCACATAAGTGTGTTATTTTGTTTTAATTCTTATGTAACCTACTGTAGCCAGCCATTACTAGACAGAATGAAGTGTTCCAAAAGGTCTTACATCCTTACGGATATTGCATTTGTTGTACCTGCATTATTATTATGTTAAACATGTTTGCCAGTCCTGGCTTGTTATAATTTTAGATAGCTTGTAACCTACAGTGTGATTCCTATATGAGATATGGTGTGTCATCCTACTCTAGCAAGTGATATTTGTAGACTTTCTGTGTCATATCTGTTTATAGTTTGGTCTCATTTTTATCTAACCCATTCTGTGTTTTGTAAAGTATAGTACTCACTGACACTATCCCCTTGCATGGCTCACAAGACTGATAATGGTGTATTTTCCATTTTACAATAGCTATGAAACTGGCGCATTTACTTTACAACTGTCAACTATAGTCTGATGTTTTTAACTTTTCACATTGTACAGTAACCATGACACTGCTGTATTACCCTTTGACTACTGGCTATAATTTCAATGTTTTGATTTCACTGCTCTCAGCCTTAACAGGATTCTCTGCGTTTCCTTTACTTAACTGCCAACTTCCTGTGACTGCACACTTCACCTCAAGCAAACCTTTTCAATATCCTACTGGTTTCCACTTCTAATAACCTTTTCCTTCTTACCTTTTTTAGTCTGAACCAACGTCTCGTACATTGAAGGTCAACCCCCTTCCCTCAAGCTGGTGAAAAGACACATTGCAGCCTGCTCACTCCTCACTCATCTAACGAGATCTACAGAGCTGACAATTCAGGAGTGTTTTTACCCAGACTTATAGTAATGTAGGTGTTTTTCCTACGATAACTCCAGATATATCTCATATTTTCTTGACATTTGTGCTTCCTAGAACAAGTGGCATGCACACTCGCTGGGGCATCAGATGACAGCATGCCCCTTTTCCACTGCTACCTTTGTCCATTATCTGCCACTAGGTGGCAGTATTCCGCCACTTCTAACTGTTATCAGGAAATGGACAAGGCTTCACTTAAGCCATCTTACTCACGGGGACTAGCTAATTTCCAGTCTCCCAGATTAAAAAATGTGGGTTAAAAAGCATACCAGACCACTATCCTAAAACAAAGCATTCTTTGAAATTAGCAACACTGCACTCACCTCAACACTGATTTACATCCAGGTCTCACTGATAGTTTTTCATAGCAGCTGCTGGGGTGGCTCTACCTGCTCCGTTCGCCCTTCGGGCTCACGCCACTCCCCTAACCTACCCCTTTCCCACCTACCCCTGCACTCCTCAGTTTTATACCTAACCATCACTCCACCCCCTCCTATCATATTACATGCGCACACACACACACACACACACACACACACACACACACACACACACACACACACACACACACACACACACACACACACACACACACACACACACACACACACACACACACACACACACACACACACACACACAATCCATTTCCAACTGTATCCTCCCACTTCATTACCCACTTCCCCTCGATAGTCCCAACCCCCAGCCATAACTCTCCTGCAGTCATACCAAGAACTTTCATAATTCTGTTCTATATAACTATGTCACTCACCAAAAATTCCGCACTAACTAATCTGCTTCTAACTCTTGCCCTTAGTATTCTTCTCCTAATTACCTCCCCCAAACATACACTTCAACACATAGCTATCACATCTACAAATTCTCCTTTAAATAATGACAAACCTTTAAACAGTTTCCACAATATATCACCCAGCTTACTCCAATAACATGTCATTCATTTTGCAAAACTGAAAATCTTGCCCTATATCACCACAAAGTTACCTGCCACTATCCAATGACTGACTACAAAATGAATATCCTTCCACAATGCTCCCTTTTCATCCAAAACAGAATATCCCTGTGTGGAGACATACACCCCAACCCAGGACCTTCAGGCACAACTACACTCACCCAAACTCCTCCTACTAAAGACACCCACTTAGCAACCATAAACATTTATAGTATCTATAACAACATTACAGAATTCCATGCCTGGTTTACTCATAACACCCCTGACATCCTAGTAGTCACCAAAATCTGGCTAAAACCTCAAATTCAAGATATTGAAATAACACCCCCAGGTTATAGTATACTAAGGAATGACAGACCCAACAAAAAAAGGTGGTGAAGTATACCTAATCTATGCTGACTCTCTCACAATACTACCCTACCAGAAAAAAAACTCTCATCCTTCTCAAATGCCAAAATCCTGGTAGTAACCCTACAAATTAACAAATCAAAACAACTAAGCATAGCATATCTATATATCCCACCAGGACAAAGCATCCAAACTCTCGAAGACATCCTCATCTGGATGTCATATAATATCTGCAATGAAACCATTATTATGTGAGATGTAAATATAAATTGGCAGGATTTAATAACTGAGTCCTCAACAAATAGCATAAACCTGTACAAGTCCACACAACTTGTCACCACTCCTACTAGAATGCTCAATAGCAATACGCCAGGTGCCATACTCAACTGGATCCTAGTCTCCGACCCACTTAAATACTTATATCTTCACACCCTACCCAATATATTCAGTGACCACTTACCTGTTTTCACTTATAAATCCACTCCACAAATATCCAAATCTCAAAACTACAAAACCATTAGAAATCTAAAACATTTCAACCAGCAAGAATTTGTCAACATCCTAAAACTCTCAGATTGGCACCCTCTAAAATCTCTACATCTGGATGATACGATATTCTATTTCAACAAGATATTTCTAGACACTCTCAACAGCCTAGCCCCCCTTCGCACTAAAAGGGTAAAATCTAACCATGCACCCTGGCTAACAAAGACCACCAAACAACTCTTACAAACAAGGGACAAAGCCTGGAAAGAATGGTATAATAACAGAACTGTATGTAACTTACTTAAATACAAACAGCTACAAAACAAAACAAAAAACCTAATATGTTCTGACAAAAAAATATTTCTCCATCCAACTGAATAGCTACAGAAATAACCCAAAACAATCCCGGAAAAGTATAACAAATCTCCTTACCCCTGACACCAAACTAAACCCATCTCCATGCCCAGACAAAACACCTTTCAAGTAACCACTATGCTCAATTCATACTTTATCAATAGCATGAACAAATTAATAACAGATTCCACTTTCTCTAATCCCACCTAAAAATCCCTCTCCCTCTCTATCTTTACTGCTAGGAAATAGTTCTCACCTAGAAACATCCGGTCTCCCCCATAGAAAACTGCTCTCCCCTGCAGCAAAGTAATATCACATTACCTGCCCCTTCCACACTACAACCCCACACTACAACCAACACCAACCACTAAAATCCTGAAACATCTCAGAAAATTGAAACCATGCTCTCTCTCCTATGATGAGCTCCCTACAGAATACTTAAAACCTGCTGCTGAGGATATAGCATATCCTGTTAGCATTCTGATTAACTGCTCAATTACAGAAGCCCATGTTCCCATCCCCTGGTAGAAATACATCATCACCCCACTTCACAAAGGAGGGAACTCCAATGAACCCTCTATTACCCAATCTAATCTCTATCCTCTCCCCACTATCTGAACTCCTCAAAAAAATGCATTCTCAAACAACTCCTTCACCATCTCATACACAACAACCTCCTTACCCCCACACAACATTGCTTTTACCCTTCACACAATACAAACACTGCATGAATCTCCTTCATCGGTACTGTTCAAAAATCTGCTGACTCTGGTAAAATTACATCTGTACTATTACTAGATCTGTCAAAGGCTTTTGATACTGTGTCACACAAAAACCTTCTACAATAACTTTCCAATACTGAATGCACCCATCCCACCCTCCAATGGTTTAATAGCTACCTTACAAATAGGCAACAATGCATAAAATGGCAAAATAATCAATCAGACTACCAAACTAACCAAACTGGAGTACCTCAAGGGTCCATACTTGGACCTTTACTCTTTAACATTTTTACTAATAACCTCCACTCTACTTCACCACTAAGCTCAATTATCCAATTTGCAGATGATACTACTATACTCTCCTTCTCAAGCAACCTCCAACAGATAACACAAGATACATTCACCTCAGTCGAAGCCTGTCTAAAACAATCACAACTATTCCTTAATGCCAAAAAAAGCTTCTACTCTTTGCAACAAAACCCCCCTCAACTGACTTTCATATGTTCTCCCATAACAACATAGAAATCAAAATCATATCTCAAGCTAAACAATTAGGTATCATCACTGACAATAAACTTACATTTGAACACCATATTTATAATGCCATTACAAAACACGGCAAACTAGGTGCCCTATATAGACATAAACATTTCACAGACAGCACCACCAAAAAAGCTCTTTCCAACACATATTTGTTCCCCTCCCTATTATACAGCACCCCCATTTTCCCCAGCTTGCATCCGTCCCTTCAAAATAAACTTCAATCCCGCTACCACAGAATTGCCCAATTTGCCATAAACAGCTCTTATTGCTCACACCACTGCAAGCCTTAAGATAATTAAACTGGCTGGAATCCCCACATCATCTTAACTTCCTTCAACTGTCCATTGCAGATGAAATTGTCTACAACCCAGACAACTGCCCTGCTCTTAAGAATATTCTAATACCCTAAATCTCCACCAGGACCCTCTGCACTGAAAATAAACAACTCATAACTGTCTATGTACCAAACAAAAGAGCAGGGCACTGCCATTACTAGTATACTGTCGCTAAACTCTGGAACTCACTTCCAACCAGCATAAACACCATTGCCAGCTTCAACAAATGTACTCTCCCTAAAAACTATCTACTAAATGCTCATATCTGCACCTGCATCTATCCAAATAGATACACCATCATACTCTCCTTTATACCCCCCCCCCCCCAGGTTACCTCATTTTTTACCACTCAAAACCAGTAAAAACTATTTTTGCCTATAAGTTGCTTTAAACAACTCGACTCTCACTAGTGACTCTTTCTAGCCTTAACTATCTTCTCAACTAATTTCCTTTTCTTACATTTCATCTTAAAAATATATATATAGTTTGCAGTTACTGTGCTTCTCTCTGATATCTGCAATGTAAATACTTGTAAAATGTTTGTGTATGTTTTTTGTACTGTAGTGCAAGATAAAAACTGGTAAAATATCTGTTGTTATTCATACATAATTTTTTATGGAGCTTTTCTTCCTGGGCCTCTGCTGAAAATGGGTTCTTGACCCAGTCGGTATTTCCCAGTAAACAAATGTCAATACATAAAATAAAGAAAGAAATGTAGAATGTTTATTGCATGTTGCTTTCTGCACATGATCATACACTATTATAGTGGTGAGCTGTCCATGATGCCACCGCAGCTCCCAGTATAGGTTCTACCATGACTGATGATAGTCCTGGCAGCCATCCAGCAGCAGTAGTAAGGAACTGCATGTAACAGGCTCATGCACAGCACAAGGGGATATTGGACTCCAGTGAATAGCATTCAATACTGTTATCTGTATATAGCAAAGTGCACTGCTTGTGAGGAGGACTCCCCAGACTCCTGACCTAAATGAATGGCTGCCCTCTACTGTGGCTACATCTTTCTGAATGTCTGTCTTAAGGTCTAGTAGAGCTCCTCTTTGCTACTTTGGAAATGTGGGTGGTTCATGCAACACAGGTTGTAACCACCATGTGGCTGATTTCTAGGAAATCATTCCTGCAAGTTGCTATTATAAGCGGAGTTTATGTTACTAGCAAATAAGTGCATAATCTAATATTGATAAAGTCATTTCTAAAAAGAACTAGGAGTTAATTAAGAAATACTATTTACACAACTATTCAACAATGGTTTTCTTAACTAACTCCTAGTTCTTTTTATAAATGACTCTATTAATATTAGATTATGCATTCATTTTCTCTGCAGATTCACTATATTAAATAATAAAGGTTGTGTTGCAAAAAAGCCACGTACACTTGTATGAATGATCGTAGGTTTACCCCGGGAATCATCTCTGTGTCACTGCTGGACAGATGCACAACAAACTAATGGGTACAGTATTTTTTCATATAAGGGGTGGCGTAAGCCACAAAACTTTGGGCTAGGCTTATAAATGCCTTAGGGCAGATAGCCTAGTATAAACCTATGAACCTATGAACCTATGAAAAGATGCTGCATCTAGTCCACAGCTATGGGCCATAACACTTAGGTTAGTGCTTCCTCATTATAAAAAACATACAGAGTATAAATAATGCATGTAGTGCTATTTGTGGGCTATGCTATGTGGTGCGTGTCCTACTGTCACTGTTCAATGGGCAGTTCCTCTAACCTTTCAATGTTTATTAATTAATTAACTAATTAATCAATGAATCAATTAATACTTATTATTAATGTTTATGTTTATCTTTATGTTTAACTCCACCTTCTATTACAGTTTAAGCCAACTTTTAGGTTGCTTTTATCCCTACAATGTGATTCCAGTACTTTGTAGGTGGCTGAAACCTGCTTGTACTTTCCCCCAGATTTATTAATCTTCTGTGCAGGATTAATTTAGTCCTGCATGGAAGCAGCAGTTGAAGAGGAGGACAGCAGCGTGCCATGCATATTAATGAAGGTGCACTGCCTAAACTCCTAATACTACATGGAGCGTGGACAAGTGCAGGGGGCGTGTCTGAGAGCATAGATCTCAGAATAAACATGCCCCTGCAAAGTAGAACAGAAGAATGTGTAATTAATTGAGTGAGACCGCTCATAGGTGTCCGCATATCCCATCAACAGTCCCCATGTGTACAACAGTAACAGTACAGAAAAATAAAATGAAGAAACCCTTAGATTTTTTTTAAAACCCCGAGTACAGCTAACCGTAGGTGCGTGGGTGTGCCCATCACTTAGCTATGGTAAAAGCAGCTAAAAAGGCTGAAAAGGATAACAAGGAATATATATGCAAATGAAACAACACAAAAATAGTGTAGTGGTTAGAGCATCCCCCTAACGCACAGACATTCCCGGTTCAAGTCCCACTGCGACACATAACATTTTCCATGTGTAATCTGTATATGAACATATTTTTACATCTTTTCACTGTATAAGCTACATAATAACATTTAAATGTGAACTGGAGTACTGCATGAAATGCACATGTGAAGTGTCAGTGTCATAATGAATTTAGGCACTAGTAAGCAGGTTTAAGCACAAATAAGCAGTAATAAGCATATATAAGATGAAAAAATAAAAAAACAGGGCGAACGCCTGGTTTACACCTCAAGCGAAATAAACAGGAAAAAAACAACAGGTAGACCACGGCTGAAAAATCCAGGTTATAAATCCAAATATCCAAGTATCCAGATATAAATCCACTTCCACTTCCACTTCCAACAAACTCTCTTTATTAAAACAAGAGTAAGCGCTTTCACGATCTAAAACAACTGATCGCTTCTTCAGACTCATCAAAACAGTTAAAACATTATTATTTAAAATCTAGCTCATCCAATAGAGTAACATTCTACTATGATATCATCTGATTAATCTTTTATGCTACAATTAGATAGGGTAACCATCTACTTTAAACTTAGTAACAATTAAAAATACATATACATCACAATTCATGCAAAAATACATATAACATATACTGTATGGTATGGTCAGATAAATAATTAATGTTTAAGTGGTATAGATTTTAAAAAAGGTTTCAATTAATTATTCAACCCAGGGGGTCAGTCTGCTTGAAGTAATAAAAATCAACTTTTGTTCTGCTTCTTCTACTCTATTATTTGTGTCTCCCCCTCTATTACTTTTATTTATTACTTCTAGAACCATAAAATTAAAAATGTGTTTTATATTTGCTTCTTCTACATGTTTTGCTAAGGCGTTTGTATCTTTCTTGTTCTTTATATCTCTAAGGTGTTCCAGAATATGTTCCTTCAAACATCTATTTGTCTTGCCTATATAAAAAACATGGCATACAGTGCAAAAACTAACATAAATCAAATTCTGTGTTTTGCAATCAGCATAAAAGTCAACATCAATCGTGAAACCTAATGTAGGATGTTTATATAGATTTACCGTGTAGATACTCACATGCCATGCAATTTCTACAAGGAAAAGTCCCGTCTATTTGATTGCTTCAATCGTTCCTTAATAGTAGATTTATAGCAAAGTTGCCTTTTTAAAGATTTTTTATTTCTGAAGCAAAAGCTAGGTCTACCTTCTAGTACTTTCTTCAGCTCAGGATCAGACAGTAGATCATTCCAATTTTTCTCAAAAATATTGCAAAACCTTCTAACGTTGCTAGAATAAGTTATAGCAAATCTTATTTTCATGCTGTTGGTATCTTCTCTATTCCTATCTTCTTCTATGATATCTGTGAAGACGGGTTTACACTTTCCATCTCTGTTAACAATAGTATATTTAATGCTTTCATCTATATCCTTCTTACTATAACCTCTGGCTATAAAGTCCTTTTCTAATGTTGTTATTGTCTTTTTGAAGCCTTCATTTGTATTATGTAGGCGGCTTGTTCTCATGAATTGTCCTTTCACAACATTTTTATATACAAATGTGGGGTGCATACTCGTCTTATGTAAAATGCTATTCCTCCAAGTTGGTTTTCTATACATCCCTGTTGTTAATTCATTCAA
>NC_056737.1:1391274541-1391349541 GCF_019279795.1 Protopterus annectens | reverse complement strand
GACTGTTATGGTGGCCAGGCAGCAGTACATCTGGCAAGTATCTGGACATGACATCTCACTGGATAGGTACAGTAAGCTGCAAGGCATGTAACAAAGCACAGTGCAGGCTACAGGCAGACTGTCTCAACACTGGGATACATCTCCTATGTGGGAATACACATGTACCTGCATAGATAGCAGGCTCTACAGGCATGTCGCATCACAGAATAAAAGACACCTGTGTGAAAGTCCATAACCACAACCAATGTGAACACAGCCACAGCCACATATGGTAAGCTAGCATACTATTACAGTATATGGACTATCTGATGTACACCATCCTCATATGGGCCACTCACACAGCAACCCTTTATATACTGGGCTGCTACACAGTGTGGTCCGATGGCTGTCTGTGGTTTGGGACATGTGTGTGTTCGCCCCTACAAACATGTAAGCTGATAGTGTCACATGCAGTGGAGCATCATGTAACATCAGATAGAACAGGACCAAGAACAATTACATCTACCACAGTCTCTGCACAGGCCAAGGTACATATGCACTATACACACACTGTAGACAATTACCAGACTTGCACATAACTTAGTACTGTACACACAACCACAGAATACCCAGGCTATGTCCTCAAATATAACCCCTACTATACATAACGTGTAGCAGTCTGATATCTCACTGGTATGTTATCAGATATGCTGTCAATGAATATGGTGTACAGAACATATGCATCCCCTACTGCATGACATATGTGCAAAGGTTAACAGAGTTGTGGCTGGAGGCACAAACACAGGGCCAACATTGACATGTCGCTGTGATAACCTCATACATTACCTGTCATAACAGGATTTGGTGCAACATATGTCCTATGAGGGATATGACGTCAGTAACTGTCCTGGCTGTCACCATCTTCTGACTGCAATCCTCACACTACCTTCTACAGTTGAGAGATAGGTGATCTGTGGGTAACACAAGGAACACAAGGCACCACACACTGCCCAGTCTGCAGATAACCCTACAGATGGGGATTCCTCATGAACATAGCACTGACATGACAAGTATTAAAACATGTAGGACAGCCATATCCACACCCACCCTGTTAAGCCAATATTACCCCAACTGCAGTATAGCCGCACTTACAGTCTGTAGTCAAGACAGGCACACCTCCCTCCTGTGTGTTGGCCTGCTTCCACAGTGTATGTTGTCAGAAGTAAGTCCCCAATCCATCTGTGATGCTGTTTGCCAAAAAAAAAACAGATCTAGTTCCTGCTCACAGTGAATGAAAAGGCCCAACATTAACATGATGTTCCTAGATATTGGAGTGTCTTTTTGTGCAATTATCTATGGGAATGTTACCACAGCTGTTCCACATGCAATCAGCTAGAGAAGGGCTGTAATCCATGCAGAGGCCATCAGCTGATCATGAGCATCACTGACAATACATATGCCACTGCTTAAGCAAAGCAGGTGTAAGTCCCCACATCCACCAGGGAGGGAGTAAAAGAGGCAGACAGAGGCAAAGTTAAGTCATGGTGGGTTGGGAGAGTAAAAGGTAAGCATGTTTGTGTCACACACCTACCAATCACATCTGTTATCCCTGCATGGTGGATATTGTGACTTATGCTAGGGGCACCATATAAGAAATTATAAAAACCCACTCAACATTGAGTCCAGTTGTTGCACACTCACCTCCACACAGGACATGAACAACAAACATCAACACATTAAGACACACACCTGTCACATCTGGGACTAGAATTCCTACCTAAATAGCTATTACACTACAGGACTATGCAATTATAAAATGCACCATGGAGATTACTGGAGTATTCTTTCCCCAAAGGTTTATTTCACAGTGAGTGTCATCAACAGGATTGCCAAAATAGGGCAAATGAATTGTAGTGAGTGTGACTAGCCAAACATGCATTGCTCTCTACACAGACACAAAAGCATCCACAACTCCCATGTCTGAGACTAGAACCCCTACCAGGGTTCAGTATCACGCTACAGCATTACACTGTTATAGCACACATCACAGAGAATGTTGGAGTACTCTTTCCCCAAAGGTATACTTCACAGTGATTGACATCAGCAGGATTGCCAAAGTAGGGCATTTGAATTGTATTGAGTGTGACTAACCTAAATTGCCATAATTAGTCTGTTTGCATTAACCACTGTTCTGGCCAGACCAAAATAACCTGCCTTTGCAGTTCATGAACCCAGGACCCTGTAGATTACAGTCACAGTAACTAGCCACTAAGCCATCACAACAGTACAAGAGACTGAGGTTTCATCAAAGTAATCCCACCATAGGCTAATCAAACTGAACATGTGAAAGGAATGTATATATTGTTGTCCGTAAAATAACTCTCCAAAGCCAGCTTCATGATACTTAAGGCAGATGTGACGATGTTTGTGACACTCATGGGGACAGGAGCTGACAGTGCTACTGATGAATCCTGCACTAAGGCACTGTATGAGCACATCCACTTGTGCATAATTCCTGACATCCCACATAGAACTACGATGCTCACCTCCCAAATAAGCAAGCCAGTCTGGTGGTCTCTTGCCATTACCAGAGTATACAACAGAAGGTAGACACTGTTGAAGAGAAAAGGGTGATCCAAGAATGCAAACAACTCTCTTACCAGCCCCAGTAAGACATTGAGATCCCTCATGGAATCCTCCAAAGCTCGTTATGTAACTAAAATTACCACAGATTCCAAAGACAACCACACAGCATTCTATAGCTATGTCCAGAATCTAACTGAAAATGCTCAGAAGTGCTACAACAGAATGGCATTACATAGACTGCTCCCACGGATTGTGCCAAAATCCTGGCAGATTGATTTGGTGCCACATTCACCCCCTCTCACCCCCACAAGGGCCCATGTCAATACGAAAATAGTTACATTGCTCAGTAATCACAGCCACACAGGCAGAAACTGCACTATCCACAGCTAAGAATACAGCATCCTTGGGGACAGATGAGATCCTGGGCTGTGTACTACAAGAACTACAAAATGAAATGGCAACTCACCTAACTGTCATGTGTAATCATAGCCTCATATCAGGCCTGGTGCCCAGTGAGTGACACACAGCTGCAGTTATCCTACTCCACGAGGGGGGATCCATCTTGGATCCCTGGAACTATTGTCACATCAGTCTGACGAGCCTGATCTGCATGGCTGTGGAATGCACTATCAGGGAAGTTTTGAATGCAGACATTGGCAACTCTCAAACACTGGACTCCACACAGATTGGGCTCATGGAGGGCCACTCTTGTCTCCTGAAACTGATTGACTCAGTCTGCAAAGTTGTTGAAGAGGGTAAGGCAGTCCACAAAGCCTATGTGGACTGCACCAAGCCCTTCAACAACATCCCCCAGTCTGAAAATATAGATTAACATACTAATCCAGCCATACATCCCTATGCCACTCGATGGTTTGCTACATGGCTTACTGACAGAACCCAAACTGTAGGTGTAACTGACTCCAAATCCATCCCTGGACAGGTGACAAGTGGAGTACCTCAAGGTTAAGTCCTGGGACCACTATTGTTTGGCATCTACATCTCTGAAGTACAGGCCAACAGTGTGGGACTCTGTCTAACAAAGGTAACAGATGACTGCAAAATGGGAGTCATTATGAGTGTGACTGTACTGCATGATATGCTACTGATACCATCTTGACATCATACAAGTGGGATGGAGTACTGTTAACATCTTGTGCCCTTGTTGTGTAAGGTCCTGGTTATGGGATCTGCAACAGTTGGTAGTGTATTGCAGGGCAGACATGTTTGGCTGTGGGGGGGGGGGGTACCTATTTGTGCATGACGTATGTTGTTTGTGCCTGTCAACAGCATTAATGGTGCATGTGGACATATAAGTTTCTGCTATGTTCCCAACTTATCTACAGATGTATGTCCATATATAAATATCTGCTTATATATGTGTGTGTGTGTGAGTATATATATATATATATATATATATATATATATATATATATATATATATATATACACATATGTACATATATCAATATGTTGTATCTGCTTAGACATTAATATATTTTCACACACACATACATCTACGTATTGGAATACATTATATGTACTGTTGAATAACTGGGCTGGATGATATGTTTGTGAATACACTAAGATTATGTATATCTGAGATGGCTTACAGGTAAATCACTTTGGCTATGGTTTGCATGGTCCTAGGTTCGAGGCTAGCAGTGGTTGTCTATTATATTGCTTGGCAGAACAAAGGCTGATGGATACAGAGTGATTAAGGCACTTTAAAGCAATTCTAACCAGGTTTGCATGGGTCTGTGCGGAGGTAAGCAATGCTAAAGTCTGGTTACAGTGCCTTATACTCATCTGCTGAATTGCTTAACCTGTGTAGCCATTGCTTAGCTCTGCACAAACCTGCTTACAACTGCTTCAAAGTGCCTAAATCACTGTGTATCCAATGGGCTGTGTTCTGCCCAGCAATAAAATAAAAAGTTCTTGCAAGGCTCAAACCAAGGACCCTGCACACCATACACAAAGTGATTTACCACTAAGCCATGACAGACAAAAAGAGAGTTGTTGTTTTCAGAAACATATCATCCAGTCCGGTCATGCAGCAGTACAGATAATGTATACCAACATTTAATTGTATGTGTGTGTAAACATATTAATAGCTAAACAGATACAACATATGTAGATATGTAGATATATATATATATATATATATATATATATATATATATATATATATATATATATATATATATATATATATATATATGTATATATATTAATTTCTAAAGCTATATATATACATATATATCAATACATATGCACATATATGCATGCATATGCCTACATCGACACATATATGTGTCTACACCTTTATGTCTACAAATACACAACACCTTACATATGTGTACGCAGATATATATCTATGTAGTTATATACGGACATAGCTATATATATGTTAGCAGATACATATATCTAGATAGGTATATATAGCCATACATCTGTAGATAGCAATGGCAGTGTAACAAATACACATTTGTCCACATGCACCCTTAATAGGGTTGAGAGGACCCATATGACTTGTACGAATAGGCATCCCCCCACAGCCAAACAAGTGCGCCCTGCAATACACTACCATGTACAGTCTGCCTCCCATAAGACATGTAATATAATAACTAATAAAGACGATGGCGGACCACCACGAAAAATAAAAATGTTTCAATGCAAACAAGATAAGCGCTTTCACGTACATCCCAGGTACGCTTCATCAGATCTCAATTAACTAGGAAAATGCTAGCATTATAAGAATTATCATTAATTGAAAACCTCAGAAACAAACAATTAATTAATCAAATGATTTAAGGTTATATTCCAAGGCTCCTACAATGTACAATACTTACATAGTAACATTTCACATAATAGAGCCTAGAACCCACAAGAAATCGAGTCATAAAAATTCTCAAACTAAATATAGTCATTGTAAATGCTGACAATAATCATAATGATGATAAAAAATAAAAAATAAATTGATAATTCATGGATGCCATGATTCTATCTGTATGTATGGATAAAATACCTAAGTGTGTTACTATGCTATAGATAGCATGTATAAATCTGACTATATATACACTGCCTGCACAAAATCAACATAAAAACATAAATTATATAACAAATATAGTTGAGTAAACAAACTTATTAGATGCTCTAAAAAAGGTGCTACAACCTGTTTGTATTATATACAAAGACATCTATATAAATAACCAAGTCAGACTCATATTAATATATATATATTTAAGACCATAATAAACCTAAAAACCTGAATCTGATGTCAATATTAAGCACATCTATTTCATCTAAAACTGCTGAACCTTCATTTCAATTTGCGTGCTTCAAGTAAGGGTTTGATAGTAATGGATTGATTAAGACCTGGGTCCTGGTGTGCTCGTAGCTTGAATATCCATTCAAGTTCTACTTTTTCCAGATGGTTCATGTTATTCCCACCTCTCTTATTGGGGGGTACTACTTGCAGTACTCTGAATTTAAAGCTGTGTCCTGAATGGGACATAGAATGCTTGGCTAAAGCATTACGTTGGTCAGATTTCCTAATGTCATATGTGTGGTTATATATCCTATCCTTCAGTCTCCTGGTTGTCATGCCTACATAAAAAGCATGGCATTGATCACAATTAGCTAAATATATCAAATTTGTGTCATCACAGGAGGCAAAAAACCTTGGCTCAAATTTATAATTCAGTGTGGGCTGTATATAGATCTGTTCTCTAGTGATCATTCCACACATATTACACTTGCCACATGGAAAAGTTCCAAGTAATTTAGGGCATCTAAGTTGCCTAACCTCTGGGTTGGTATGCTCAATACTTAATAGCCTCTTCAAGTTTTTACCATTTCTGTAGGTGAAACTCGGTCTTGCACCTACTACCCTTGCTATATCCATATCTACTGTAAGTACATGCCAATTTTTTGATATTATTCTGGTAATCTCCTTGTTGTCATTCGTAAATCTTGTAATGAAAGTTACTTTGGAATCATTATTTATTTTATATACTCTCTTTTGACTAGTAGATTTCTGTTCTATACTATGAAGAGGTTCATTTAATATTGAGTTTCTAATATCTCTAACCATGCTATTATTATAGCCTCTCTCTATAAATAAACCTTCCATGAGGTCTGCTTCTTCCTTCAAAATCATGGGATCTTTACATAATCTAGAAAGCCTAATAAATTGGCTTTTAACAATATTGGGAAATGTGAATCTAGGATGCATGCTGTTGAAATAAAGTAAGGTATTTTTCTAACATGATTTTCTAAATAATGAAGTAGCTATATGGCCTTGTTCATCTCTCTTAATAGTAATATCTAAGAAATCAATATTATATCTAGAAGACTCCATGGTAAATCTCAGAAATTCAGTCGTGGATTCTAAATATTGAATGAACTCAATCAGTTCATTCATCGTATCATTCCAAAAAAGGAGTACATCATCCACAAACCTCCTATATAATAATATTTTTGAATAATATTTACTGTTAAAGAGATATGTTCTTTCCCATTGGTAGACAACTAAGTTCGCATATGTATTGGTGCATGGGGTGCCCTTGGCAACCCCCCATCTCTGTAGATATAATTTGTTGTTAAACATGAAAACATTATTGGATAAAACCATGTCCAATAATGCGCCAATTAATATTTGCTCATCATTGGTGAACTCCGTAGTATGACTCAATAATTCCCTAATTGCTTGCAGGCCATAATCATTAGGAATGGAAGTAAATAAGCTTTTTACATCAAGAGTAACTAGCAGACATATATCAGGTAAACCATCCTTACAAAGTAGAGCCAATGTATCTATAAGTTGATATGTATCCCTTAATATCGATGGTATATTTATTTAATACCTTACTTTGTTTCAACAGCATGCATCCTAGATTCACATTTCCCAATATTGTTAAAAGCCAATTTATTAGGCTTTCTAGATTATGTAAAGATCCCATGATTTTGAAGGAAGAAGCAGACCTTATGGAAGGTTTATTTATAGAGAGAGGCTATAACAATAGCATGGTTAGAGATATTAGAAACTCAATATTAAATGAACCTCTTCATAGTATAGAACAGAAATCTACTAGTCAAAAGAGAGTATATAAAATAAATAATGATTCCAAAGTAACTTTCATTACAAGATTTATGAATGACAACAAGGAGATTACCAGAATAATATAAAACAATTGGCATGTACTTACAGTAGATACGGATATAGCAAGGGTAGTAGGTGCAAGACCGAGTTTCGCCTACAGAAATAGTAAAAACTTGAAGAGGCTATTATGTATTGAGCATACCAACCAAGAGGTTAGGCAACTTCTGACCTAAATTACTTGGAACTTTTCCATGTGGCAAGTGTAATATGTGTGGAATGATCACTAGAGAACAGATCTATATACATCGCAAACTGAATTATAAATTTGAGCCAAGATTTTTTGCCTCCTGTGATGACACAAATTTGATATATTTAGCTAATTGTGATCTATGCCATGCTTTTTATGTAGGCATGACAACCAGGAGACTGAAGGATAGGATATATAACCACACATATGACATTAGGAAATCTGACCAACGTAATGCTTTAGCCAAGCATTCTATGTCCCATTCAGGACACAGCTTTAAATTCAGAGTACTGCAAGTAGTACCCCCCCCCCCCAATAAGAGAGGTGGGAATAACATGAACCATCTGGAAAAAGTAGAACTTGAATGGATCTTCAAGCTACCAGCACACTAGGACCCAGGTCTTAATCAATCCATTACTATCAAACCCTTACTTGAAGCACACAATTGAAATGAAGGTTCAGCAGTTTTAGATGAAATAGATATGCCTAATATTGACATCAGATTCAGGTTTTTAGGTTTATTATGGCCTTAGATATATATATTAATATGAGTCTGACTTGGTTATTTATATAGATGTCTTTGTATATAATATAAACAGGTTGTAGCACCTTTTTTAGAGTATCTAATAAGTTTGTTTAGTCAACTATATTTGCTATATAATTTCTGTTTTTATGTTGATTTTGTGCAGGCAGTGTATATATAGTCAGATTTATACATGCTATCTATAGCAGAGGGTGGACTAATGGTTAAGGTGTTTGTCTTACAAACACAAAGTTCAGGGTTTGAGTCTCACAAGGGATAATTGGCTAAGCTTAAAGTGGCTCACAAGGGCAGTTAGCTTAGTACTAATCTATGAACATTTTAGGCTATACTGCTCAGACAAGCTCCTTGTGGTCCTAGCAGCAGGGAACTCAGAAAAGCGACTACTTTCTGGATTTAAGTATCTTTGCTTTTTTTTCACTTGGAATAGCTTCTGTAGCGTACCCTGAACTAGCTTGAACTGTTTTTTAACTGTTTGCTGCATTATTTTAAAATCTGCACTTGAAGTGGCATTTTAGTTGAATTTTATCGAAAGTTTGTTTGTTTGTTTGTTTAATTTAACTGTTGAGGCTGCCCGCTAAAGTGTGCTAGCCTGTGTAACTGATTTATCACTGTTTCTGCATTTTCTGTGTGTTTCTATCAAAAAGACAAAAAAACAAAAAGATAATCCTTGTTTCCCCGCCTCTCCTCGACTAGTTTAGACCAGTTCACAGGCATTGCTGTATTTTGGGCTGTGGTGTAGTTCCTGTGTTGTCCATTACCTTACTTGGATAGAAGGAAGTTTCTTTGCTCACCAGTGGGAGGGGAAGCCTTGAGCAGCCTACCTGTCCCTGTAGGAAGTGACCTCAGCACAAGAAGCTGTAGTAATTGGTTGTTTTGGACCATTTCTATCTCTTTTGTAGTTCACTGTTTAAAATCCGCCTCTGGGCGTTCTTTTCTGGCTATACTGCTCAGACAAGCTCCTCATGGTCCTGCAGAGTGGTCCTAGCAGCAGGGAACTCAGAAAAGTGACTACTTTCTGTATTTAAGTATCTTTGCTTTTTTTTTCACTTGGAATAGCTTCTGTAGCTTACCCTGAACTAGCTTGAACTGTTTTTTAACTGTTTGCTGCATTATTTTAAAATCTGCACTTAAAGTTACATTTTAGTCAAATTTGATCGAAAGTTTGTTTGTTTGTTTGTTTAATTTAACTGTTGAGGCTGCCCACTAAAGTGTGCTAGCCTGTGTAACTGATGTATCACTGTTTCTGCATTTTCTGTGTGTTTCTATCAAAAAAAAAAATAATAAATAATCCTTGTTTTCCCTCCTCTCCTCGACTAGTTTAGACCAGTTTACAGGCATTGCTGTATTCTGGGTTGTGGTGTAGTTCCTGTGTTGTCCATTACCTTACTTGGATAGAAGGAAGTTTCTTTGCTCACCAGTGGGAGTGGGGAGTCTTGAGCAGCCTACCTGTCCCTGTAGGAAGTGACCTCAGCACAAGAAGCTGTAGTAATTGGTTGTTTTGGACCATGTCTAGCTCTTTTGTAGTTCACTGTTTAAAATCTGCCTCTGGGCGTTTTTTTCTGGCTATACTACTCAGACAAGCTCCTCGTGGTCCTGCAGAGTGGTCCTAGCTGCAGGGAACTCAGAAAAGCGACTACTTTCTGGATTTAAGTATCTTTGCTTTTTTTCACTTGGAATAGCTTCTGAAGCTTACCCTGAACTAGCTTGAACTGTTTTTTAACTGTTTGCTGCATTATTTTAAAATCTGCACTTAAAGTTACATTTTAGTCGAATTTGATCGAAAGTTTGTTTGTTTGTTTGTTTAATTTAACTGTTGAGGCTGCCCACTAAAGTGTGCTAGCCCGTGTAACTGATTTATCACTGTTTCTGCATTTTCTGTTGTGTTTCTATCAAAAAAACAAAATAAATAATCCTTGTTTTCCTGCCTCTCCTCAACTAGTTTAGACCAGTTTACAGGCATTGCTGTATTCTGGGCTGTGGTGTAGTTCCTGTGTTGTCCATTACCTTACTTGGATAGAAGGAAGTTTCTTTGCTCACCAGTGGGAGTGGGGAACCTTGAGCAGCCTACCTGTCCCTGTAGGAAGTGACCTCAGCACAAGAAGCTGTAGTAATTGGTTGTTTTGGACCATTTCTAGCTCTTTTGTAGTTCACTGTTTAAAATCCATGTTTGCACGGCTTTGCGCGGTTGTGAGCATAGTGCAGCGCCGGTTAAACAAGGTTAAACTTCTTCTGGCTCCACCAGGTCTGCTCTTCAAATTTTCCCTTAAGGAAGCTCTACTCTTAGTATAATCAGACTACTCACTATATTATAAGCCTAGCACTTGTTCTCAATACTTCTCTACTAAGTAATCACTCTCATACTAAGTAAAGCACTACATCGACTTACCACCCCTGTGAATATCCACTTCCCTTAAAGGTACAGCACTCCCTTATACTGTTCTTGCATGTCGAGTGGTAGATTACTGGCGTCCTCTCCAGTTCAGCTGGTCAATCTGGGTATCTTGAGACAATGCTACAATTGTCTCATGTACACAGACAACCCTCTCCTCCTCCCAACAAACACAAATACATGTGAGAGATGCAACTATATAGCCAAACTGGAGGCTGAACTCTCTCAACTCAGGGCTGGCATGACCAGACAGGAGGAGATGGTAACCACACACACAACAATCCCAGTCCCACATAGACCTACCACAACTGCAAACCAAACGCATAAAAACACAAAGACATACTCGGAGGCTCTAATAAAAAACTTACCTAAACAACAGGGGCTCCCAAAGAAGACATCCAAAAATCCACCACCTCAAAACAAAACATATGCAACACATACTTCAATAAATCAGTGTGTCAACCAATCACAGCCCTTAAGGCCAAACACCTTGCCTGATACACTAGTAATAGGTGACTCTGTAGTTAGACACACTGATGTCCCGCTGACAAGGCTAAACAAGGAGAGGGTGACTGTGAGCTGTCTATCGGGAGCTAGGATCCGCCACATAACACACGCACTCAAGTCACTCCAAAGCAAGTACAAATATGACTCCGTCATTGTCCATGCTGGTGTGAATGACCTGAGACGTACCTCCCTGGACTACATGAAAAGAGACATAGAGGAGCTCTCCGATTATGTAGCCCAGGCTGGTATGACCCTGATCCTGAGCAGCATCTTGCCCTCACCAAGAATGATACCACAATACAAAGACAAGATGATCAGCTTTAATAATTGGCTCAAGTACTGGTGTCATTCTAAGGGGATCCAATGTCTGTCTGCCTGGGATGACATGTTGGACAAGCCACGCTGCTTCGTAAGGGATGGCTTACACCTGTCACCACTTGGCTTCTGGATATTAGCTAAGGCTCTTGCCACCCCCATAGTGCCTTTTTTAGGCAAGGCTCAAAAGACAAACCCACCTCCTTAGAAAACAAAAATGGAAAAAAACTAAGGGTAATGCTGCTCAACGCCAGAAGTCTAAATCTCAAGATGCAGGCACTTGATGCACTCCTTAGCATGGAGAACATCAACGTCTGTGCAGTAACTGAAACCTGGTTCAAGGCTCCTGAGAGCACCCCAGCTACCAGGCTATACCTGTATCATGCTTTTCGCCCCAAAACCCGGCCGAACCACAAAGGAGGGATTGTCCATATTCATCAAGGACACCCACACCTCCAGGTTAGTAGCAACACATGAAGCATCAGAGACCATACAGGTGCAACTAACCATAGGCAAAACTGCTATACAACTGGTAGCATGTTACAGACCACCCTCCCAATCTCAAGAACCCCACTCAGCCTTCCTGAAGACATTGGAGGATATGAATGTATCACAAAATACCATCATACTGGGAGACTTCAACTACCCAAACATAGATTGGGTACATTATTCTAGCCCTAATACCCTAGCCCAAAGGTTCCTGGAATTCATAAATTCAAATGCACTGGAACAACTAGTCACCTCTCCCACTAGGGGAGATAATATGCTAGACCTGATCATCACAAATATGGGGACAAAATGCTCCACACCAGAAGTATACCCCTCACTAGTGAGATCTGACCAAAAACTAATCACCCTGGATATACATATCCCACCTCCACCCCCAGCACAAAAGACCACAGTGAAAAACTTCTCAAAAGCAGACTTCACTCTTCTTAAGACTGAGATGGTATCCTTTAAGCCCACTGTGCCAGTGGATACCACATCCCACAATGCCGAATCCTTCACAAATGCTTTCTATAGACATCTCCAAGAATGCATGGATCATGCAATCCCAAATAAATCCAAGTCCCTCTCCACCAAAGGTAAGCGTCCTCTCTGGTGGACCTCAGCCATAAACAAATTGTATAACAAAAGAAGGAAGCTACTGCACGTCAGAGCAAAATCCCATGAAGGGAAGACATCTCTGATCAACATTAGCAGAAAACTACATTCTCTCATAAAAACATCCAAGGCCAACTTTGAGAGAAAAATCGCTAAGGACACTAAAGATAACCACAAAGCCTTCTTCAGCTATGTTAGAAACCTGGGCGGAAACCCTCAGATATGCTCAGAGTTGGTTCACAACAATAAAAAATACACTGAACCCACAGATATTGCCAACATTCTGGCTGACAGGTTCAGTGCAAAGTTCTCCCCTCCCTCACCCCCAAAAGAAGAAATACTTATTCCAGCTGAATGTAATCTCCCTGTCATCTCAAATGTCCAAGTGAGAACCGCCCTAAACAAAGCAGAAAACACAGCATCAATGGGACCTGACGGTATCCCGGGTTGCGTGTTATGTGAACTCAAAGAGGAGCTAAACCCACACATAAAAATGCTATTTAACCTTAGCCTTACTTCAGGATATGTACCTGAACACTGGCATACAGCAACAGTGGTCCCACTCCACAAGGGGGGTGCCTCTACAGACCCTGGAAACTACCGCCCCATAAGCTTAACCAGCCTGGTCTGCAAAGCTATGGAAAGAATCATTATGGAACTCATAAACAGACACATAGGGGACCTACAGACACTTGACCCCACCCAGTTCGGCTTTGTAAAGGGCAGATCCTGCCTTTTAAACCTGGTTGACTTTTTCAAAACAGTCACTAGAGCCATTGATGAGGGCAAAGCAGTCCATACAGCATACCTGGACTTGGCTAAGGCCTTCGACACAATACCCCACTCAGGCATCATAGATAAGCTCAACAGCTTAAAAGTAAACCCTTATGTCACTAGATGGGTTGCAAACTGGCTAAAGGACAGAACCCATAAAGTTAAAATCACTGGAGCAATGTCACACTGAAAGCCAGTCACAAGTGGTGTCCCACAGGGATCTGTCCTGGGACCCTCTTGTTCGGCATTTATTTCTCAGATGTTAAAGCAAACATGGGAGGGCTGTGGCTGACAAAGTTTGCAGATGACTGAAACTAGGTGCCATAGTCGATACACCAGCAGACACATACATCCTACAAAAAGGCCTCACAGAAACGGACAACTGGTGCCGGAGTCACGGCCTTAAACTAAATGCCAAAAAATGTATAGTCATCCCCTTTGGGAAAAACAAAGTACCCACAAATTATCACATAGACAGCAACCCACTGAGTATGGAAAAAGTAATCAGAGACCTAGGGACCCAAGTCGACAGCGACCTCTCATTTGACACCCACGTTGCCAAAGTGGTTAGAAAAACATTCTAACTTGCACACCTCATCATGAAGGGATTCACATCCAGATCCAAGGATGTCATTGTACCCTATATTCCTCCCTCATCAGACCCATGATTGAGTACAATGCCCCATTTGGTATGTACCTCACCCGGCATTTGCAACAGCTGGAGAGACCACAAAAGTACCTCACCAAGAGGATCAAGGGTCTCCAACATATGTCTTATTCTGCCAGACTAAAGAAACTTCAGCTCTATTCAGTAGCATACCGCCTGCTCAGAGGTGATCTCTGCCTGACGTACAAGGCCATGTCCAATCAGGATCTAATGGACATGCTCCACCTCAAAAAATCCAAATCCATCAGGACCACGAGAGCTAAAGACTTAAAACCTCAGCACAAGTATGAATAGGACATGCTGGAGGGATAGATTCATAACCCAGAGGCTTCCCATGCTTTGGAACAAGATCCCAGTTCATATTAGGCAGAGCCCCTCACTGACTCTCTTCAAGAGAAATCTTGATGAGTGGATGGGAGATCGTAAGTTTATCCCAGGGGTCACATCTGTGTCACTGCTTGACAGGGGCACAGTAATCTAATTCTATTATATAAGGGGACCTTCATTGTGTCACTACTAGACAGAGGCACAGTATTCTAAATTTATTCTCTACATTTTTTGTACCATTTCATGGGGTGGCAAAAGCCACATCACTATGGCTAGGCTTACAAATGCCCCAGGGCAGATAGCCTAGTACTATACTATGAAACTATGAAACACTTAGGTATTTTATCCATACATACAGATAGAATCATGGCATCCATGAATTATCAATTTCTTTATTTTTTATTTTTTTATCATCATTACGATTATTGTCAGCATTTACGATGACTATATTTAGTTTGAGAATTTTTATGACTCGAACTCTTGTGGGTTCTAGGCTCTATTATGTGAAATGTTACTATGTAAGTATTGTACATTGTAGGAGCCTTGGAATATAACTTTAAATCATTTGATTAATTAATTGTTTGTTTCTGAGGTTTTCAATTAATGATAATTCTTATAATGCCAGCATTTGCCTAGTTAACTGAGATCTGATGAAGCATACCTGGGATGTACGCAAAAGTGCTTATCTTGTTTGCATTAAAACATTTTTATTTTTCGTGGTGGTCCGCTGTCATCTTTATTAGTTATTATATATATTTTTTTACGAAGGTGGACCTTCAGGAAGCAGCGTTTTACCTTTTGGCATTAAGACATGTAATATGTGGAAGCCATCAACATATATATGTATGTATATATATATATATATATATATATATATATATATATATGGGTACAAGTCAGTACATCGACAAGTTAGAAGATCGACATCCACTTCACCGACACATGAAATAATCGACACCGCAAATCACGGACATTTAACAGGTAAGAAGTTTAAATTTCGCTAATCATGCCTACCACACATGCATAACACTGCCACACTTACTAAAACATGGTAGGCATGATTAGCGAAATTTAAACTTCTTACCTGTTAAATGTCTGTGATTTATGTCGATATTCATGTCGGTGAAGTGGATGTCGATCTTCTAACTTCTATATATATATACATATATATATATATATATATATATATATATATATATATATATATATATATATATATTTATATACATGTGAATACACATACACACGCAGATATATGTACAGCAAGATACATATGTAGAAGGTGCACACAATATGGAACAACTGGACACTGTATGAGCCACCCATACAAATGTCAATTGTTGCCTGCAACATATACCCATAGAAAGGTCATAGGAAAGACACCACACACAGGTTTGCAGAAATGGGAATCCTTTAATTGTGTACTATAACAGTTCTATATGCCATGTCATATAGCTGTTCAGATACTGACAACCATACAAATAGAGTACTGCAACTGTGAAACAGTTACACTAATACAGTAGTCTGGAATGGTTCACAACTGTTGCTGTCCAGGCCAAGCCCTTCAAATTGTACAATAGTGAAGACAGACAGGGCCACAGGATACCAAACAATCAACAGTATGTACTGCAGGTGTGTAATTCAGCAGCTTCAATCTACACTCTGTACAAACTCAGTAGGAGGTAAAGACATTTTATGATCAAATGGGTTGTAACTGGTTCATAACAAGGCATAACTGACACCATCACAAGCACACTGACAAACAGAACAGTCTGTATGGCAGGAGGCAGTAGGCTTGCAGTACCCCAATTCATGTAAGCAATGTCAATATAGATGAAGTATATGGTACTATACATCCAGATACCTTGTGACAGCTCACCCCTGATACCCCCACATTTTGTACCAGCCTAGGTCATTTATGGTGCCCCCCACCTACACTCAATAATACAGGCCCATATACCACTGTTACATACACTGGCCTCTGGAGTGCATAAGGGCACACATGTATTGTGTAGGTGATGCCCACACATATATGGCCCCAACCCCACTGTATGTGTGGGGGATACAACAGCAGTGGACTAATGGCAGCAATGGCAGTGTGATATACTCACAGCCCACTACAGAACAACCCCCAACAGCATGACATATGTGCAAAGCTTGGTATGTAGATGGAGGACAGAGGCTGGAACACAGGCACATATGTGGAACACTGTTGCCATACACTAAGCAAGGTGCTGGTGTTACAGGATAATTTGCAACATACCCTTAGTCAGGGAATTGAGGTTAGTCACAGAAATGGATGTGGCCATGTACTGATAGCACACAACACACACACTGCCAGTGTAATATCTAACACAGGACCTGTGTGGTAAACGGACAGCACATGATAGGCATACCTCTGTCCAGCAAGAGGATAGGCCCACAGTAGTGAGCTATGCAGACAGACTGCATTCCAAGGTACACTATGTATACACACACACACACACACACACACACACACACACACACACACACACACACACACACACACACACACACACACACACACACACACACACACACACACACACACACACTGTAACACCAGTACTATGCAAAGCATAACACAACTCTAGTCACAGTCTGTCTGTAGTTCCTGATCCTTCTACGGATATGTGGCCGCTCTGAGTGTGCAGGTTATCCTGTAAGAGGTATTGCTACCTGCTGTTTGCAACACTGATGCCCACACACAGGAAGGATGTCCATCACACAGGAAATGTAAAGGAACCACGCCCACATGCTGTAGTGATTTATAGTGGGTGGTTGCCATGACAGTGGCATTTGGAAGTAGTACATATGTGTAATTATATATATATATATATATATATATATATATATATATATATATATATATATATATATACATGGCTACCTGGATAAGTATATGTACATATATTTCCAGAATATGTCCTGGACTTGGAGTATAGCCCTACCCCAGCCCCTATAGTCCCATAGTCGTAGTGCAAGGGGATGTCAGGTATGTATAGCAGGTATATTACTAGACTATTGCTACTGTCATTGGGATTGTCTTCACAGACATGGTGTGTGTGGAAGGTGACATCTGCTTATAACGTGTGCAATTGGCTACTGACAGACATCCTAAGGAAATCATTGTAAAGTACTGCCGCTAGCATGTAATGCCCCTGTGGAGTGCAGCAGAGATATTGGCCAATATATGTGGAACTTCAGACACACCATGTACAGTCCAGAGGTTTACACATAATCCCTTAGTGCACAACATGTGTGCCAGGCCTGTCAATATGGATGTAGACAGACATGTAGATGGGTATAACACATAACGACTGGTATACATTTGCCACCATAGGTTTTGGATTCACACACTCCTGTCTGGCCTGACACATAATGACTGCTGGTACAGGGGTGCCATGGACACATACTACCCACTAGATATTGACATACATCTGTACAGCATCCCACTGCTCTGTCTGACATACATGATTTTTAAGGGAGGCACAGCAGCATTACATCTGGCAAGTATCAGCACATGACATCTCACTGCATAAGTACACTAGGCTGCTAGGCATGTAACAATGCACTGTGCAGGCTACAGGCAGACTGGCTCAACACTGGCCTACACCTTGTATGGGGGAATGCACATGTACCTGCATATATAGCAGGCTCAACAGCCATGTCACAGCACAGGGTAAGATACACCTGTGCGAAAGCGCATAACCACAACAAGTGTGAACACAGCCACAGCCACATATGGTAAGCTAGCATATTATTATAGTATATGGACTATCTGTTCTACACTATGCTCATATGTGCCACTCACAGAATGACCCTACATATACTGGGCTGCTACACAGTTTGGTCTAATGGCTGTCTGTGGCATGTGTATGGCCTTACAAACATATACGGCAAAATGGTACCATACAGTTGGGCAGCATGTATTATCAGATAGAAAGGGAGCTAGAGCAATGACATCTACCACAGTCTGTACACAGGCTAATGTACATATTAATAATACACACACTGCCGACATTCATCATCACTACACAGACTTCAGTACTGTACAAACATCCACAGAAAGTTCAGGTTATGTCATGATATATAACCCTTACTGTACATGACATGTGTAGCAATTTGATATATCACTGGCTTGTTATCAGATATTATGACACTATTTATGGTGTACAGCACATATACACCACTTCATGCACGACATATGTACAAAGGTTGACAGAGGTGTGGCTGCAGCATGTACAAAGGGCCAGTATAGACATGTTGCTGTGATAACCTCATACTTTTACCATTGTAACAGGGTTTGTTGCAACATATGTCCCATGAGGGATATGAAGTCAGTAACTGTCACAGCCTTCACCATCTACAGACTGCAATCCTCACACTACCTTCTTCATTCTACAGATATATGCACTGAGGCTAACACATGAAACCAAAGCCACAACACTGCCCAGTCTGCAGATGACCCAGCAGATGGGGATTCCTCATATACATGGAACTGACATGGCAGGTATTGTGGCATGTACAACAGGCATATCCAGACAAATACTTTTAAACCAACATTACTCCAAATGCAGTATAACAGCACTTACAGTCTCTAGTCATGTCAAACACACCCCCCTTCTGTTTGTTGCCACTTTTCCACAGTGTATGTTGTTAGAGGTAAATCCCCAATCCATCTGAGATGCTGCTTGCAAAACAACAGATCTAGTTCCTGCTCACAGTGACTGAAAAGCGCCAACACCACCATGATGTTCCTAGGTATTGGAGTGTGTTTCCATGCATTTGGCTATGGGAATGTTACCACAGCTGTTCCACATTCAGTCAGCTAGGGAGGGTGGCAGTTTGTGCAGAAGCCATCAGCTGATCATGAGCATCACTTAATTTACACATGCTGCTGCCTAAGCAAAGCAGGTGTTGGGCTCCACATCCACCAGAGAGGAGGTGGGAGAGGCAGACAGAGGCAAATACATGTCAGGGAGGGATGGGAGAGTAAAACTGAAGTATGTTTGTGTCACACACCTACCAGCACAGGGTATCAAACCCCCAACAACTATATAGTGTGATCACAGTTCAATGCAGTCATTGGATGCGCCACATGGATTACCTGCTGTGGGGCACTCAGAACATATATGTGATGGTGAGTGACATCTGCAACAGGGATACAGTACATATACGGTAGGTGATGTAAACGTGCCTGTCTGCATGTACAGGTGCCAGTGTCAACACAGGCACACTCACACAGGGACGCACACATATTGACACACTTGGCAGGGCCAGGAGTGCAACTCATCACTAGTGTGATTGCCACAACACATCGATGTGCAGGTATCACATGCACCACACGGGTTATACGGAGGTCGTATGGGCTAACAGTATGACGAGGTGTCAGACATCAGACAGCATGCTTCAATATGCCCTGGGGGGATGTAGTGAGTGTGGATGTGGACATACGCACCATACAACACACACATGAACACACAGGGTGCCAGTTCTGACATGCATAGGTGCATGTCTGCACGGGTATGTGGTAGTCAACTGTGCAAGAAGGCTGTACAAGAGTAGGCAATGGGTATACCTTGGTATCAGGCCACATGACAATGGTCTGGATTGTGGCTCAGGCCTGTAGTTTCTGTATTTGCCCATTGCATCCCCCATCCAGTCACCTGGGTGACTATTGTGTGTGGCCAGTGCTGTGCATCACCTGCGATGTATGTGTTCCTTAGTCCATGACATGGATGGTGTCTGGGATGTGCACACCTCCCACATACATGTACAGTGACATGTACTATTGTACCTAGGGTGTCTGGCCTATGTTGTAAAATCAGATTATCATCAGATGTGCTAGTCTTGCCCACCTGTGGTAGGAACTGATAATAGGCAGCAGGTTTACCCTGCTCCTACATTGATAGCATGCTAACATCATTTTCTGATGTCAGTGTCATCTGTCCATACAGGGCATGTTGTCAGGCATGGTATGTCTGTTATGAGTCACATGTAAAGGCATCATAGGTGGTGCAGGTGTCCATTGGGGAACATGGTGAAGGTGCACTGTCTGCATGTACATGCATATTGGACAGATGGGCAGGGTGACATGCCCACTGTAGCCCACTGCTGCTATCACTGCCTAGTTACTATCAGTGGTCAGTATGCAGTGTACTACCCACATATTGGCTGTCGACTAGGCATGTGTGTGCGTATGACATATGGGTTGATTGTGTGCTCTGGGTAATAGTGAGGTTGCTAACTGTGATTGATTGGCCTTGATGTCACATGTATGGGTATGGCTTTACACCCCAGCCTCTCAGCTAATGGACATCTGTTATCCGTGTATGGTTGACATTGTGACAGACACACACACACACACACACACACACACACACACACACACACACACACACACACACACACACCTGTCTGGCAGTTGAACCCCTACCTAACTAGTTTATTACACTACAGCACTATGCAATGATAGTAAGTGCCATGAACATTACTGAAGTACTTCTTCCCCAAAGGTGTATTTCACAATAAATGACATCAGCAGGATTACCAACGAAGGGCATTTCAACTGTACTGCAGGTGACTAGCCTAAAATGCATTGCTCCCTACACAGACAGTGGGACACACACAAAATATCCACAGCTGACACTTGTGGGTATTGAACCCCTGACCAAGGCCTATATCACACTACAGCATGGAGCAGTTATAGGACACACCACAGGGATTACTACAGAACTTTTTTCACAATGTTGTATTTCACAATGAATGACATCAGCAGGATTGCCAAAGTAGGGCATTTGAAATGTACTGCGAGTGAGTAGCACATAATGCATTGCTCCATACACAGACATTGGAACATGCACAAAACATCCAGAACTGCCATGGATGGAGATGAAACCCTACCACAGTTCTAATTCACACTACAGCAGTACGCAGTTACAGGATGCGCTACAGAGATTACTGAGCAAAAGTCTTCCCAGAGGTGTATTTCTAGGTGGGTGACATCAGCAGCCTTGCCAAAGTTGAGTATATGAATTGTACAGAGTGTGAGTAGCCTAAAAAGCATTTCTCTCTACACAGTCAGACACACATACACACACACACACACACACACACAGATTCACACACAAACACACAGTTGCCAGTTATGGGGTTAGAACACCTGCCTAACTACTTTATCACACTACAGCAGTACACAGTTACAGACATGTTACAGAGATTATTAGGCTATGACTTTCCCAGATGTATATTCCTAGGTGAGTGACATCAGCAGCCTTGCCAAAGTTGAGTATATGAATTGTAAGGAGTGTGAGTAGCCTAAAAAGCATTTCTCTCTACACAGTCAGACACACACACAAACACACACTCACACAATTACCAAGTCTGGGGTTAGAACTACTACCTAACTAGTTTATCACTGCAGCAGTACACAGTTATGGGACACACCATGGAGATTACTGAGCTACTGCTTTCCCAAAGGTGTATTTCACAATGGATGACCTTAACAGGCTTGTCATAATACTGCTATGGGGGGGGGGGGGGCAGTGTGTGCATGGGCCATAACACAATCATGTAGGGGTTGACATGTTACATGCTGGCACACACAGGGTCATATGTCTCAGGTACATGTATACAGCTACTAGATGACTACTGCCTTGTAAAGTCATGTTGCACAGCTGGCACATGCACCACATATTCTGTCATGCTGACAGATACTGGTGGCTAGTATCTGCAGTGAGTGATATCTGCACCTCATGTGTTTGGGGCCCTTTGGCTGTATTGGGTGGGACAGGCCTGGATGGCTCCTGGTCACTGTCACCCTCTTCCACACATCTATGTCTGTCTACCTTTGGCTTATTATAGTGTGTTGTCCTTACATATGTGTCTGTATTCCTATCCATTGTGTGTGAAAGGCAGGATTGCTGCGACTGCCAGATATGTCTGGTCCACTGGTGTTTGCAGACATGGCCTTCATGTAGTGTGAGCATGCCCAGTATGACCTTCCAGTATGTTGTTGACTGACATTGCCTTCATTCCTCTAAGTATGTGAGCATGCCCAGTATGGCCATCTCTATTGCATGTGTAGATCAAGTCCAACTAGTTTGTATTGTAGTGCTGACCTTTGTGTTGTACACTGACAGGTAGCATACTGTGTCTGCAGGGTATCCATTGGTCGTTTGGCATTGACTGTTGCTACATTTCTGCATAGCGCGGGGGGGGCACCTGACTGTTTCTACATTTCTACACAGGAGTGGGGGGGCACACCTGACTGTAACTATAAGTATACATAGGATGGGGAGGGCACACCTGACACTTGTACACATTTGCTAGGACTGTACTGGTATGTCAGGTAGCCAATTTCAGTCTGTAGTCTTACTTATCATGCTGGCTAGAGGCATACCAGTGTATTATAGATCTTAGCTTTAATTACTTACATATTAGTTTCTGACTTACTAGCCTTCACTACTTACATCCAACTCCCTGGCCTGCTGTAGTCTGTCTGTGTAGGCCTGGGGAGGAGTTACCCATAGGGCTCATTCAGAGGCCATAGTACAGCAGTTGTTTGTGTTTGTCTACACCTGTCCTGCTGGCTGAGACTGTTGTTGTGTATGTGAACCTTCCTGACTGGCATGTGTGGGTTTTATGGACACACGTCACTCAGCCCATTTCCTGCAGTAGGTTTTGTCACCCTGTGTAGTACTGGCTACTATGGTGACTCCAGTATGTGTTACAGATGTCATGGTGCCACTATGGGTGTCTACTGTCTGCTGCCATATCATTTAGCTACCCAATTCCCTTGCATGCTCACATCCATACAATAGCTACAGGTAACAACACATTATACTCCATTTGGCAATTGGTAGGTTGATTGACTTACCTGATGGGTGTGCCAGACTTGAGGATAGTGCTGGAGGGCTGCCTAAGTTGGATGCACATAGTACACTCCCTATACATGGTTGAGCACAGGTAATGTCATGTTTGGAATCCCTTTTACTCTCTGTGTGAGTCAGAGAGAGGTGTCATTCCCTTGGTCCCTACTGTGTCAGTGCATATGCTATGTTTTGCCTCTTTGCCAAGGCCAGGGCATACAGGGGCATGCCTATTCAGCCTACTGGGGCAGGCTCAGGTTGTTCCTCCTCTGAGTCACACTGTGCGTGTACATGCCTTGGCATTGGTGGGGCGCTGTGTGGCCCTGCCCTATGCAGTTCCTGCTGCAGCTGTTTCCGCAGAATCATATTGTGTAGCATAGCACATACCATAACAATTTGGGTATATGAAGCTGGTGAATACTGCAAGGCTCCATCGGATGTGTCCAGACACCGGAATCATGACCTGCACATCCCAAACACATGCTCTATTATATGTCTGGCCTGTGTGTGTGCCTCATTATGGCATTGTTGTTCAGGTGTGTGTGTGTTTCTGATGGGTGTCATCAGACACAGCTGCAGTGGGTACCCAGCATCCCCTACTAGGTGACCGTAGGGGATGTCCACACTGGCAAATCTGTGGTACATCTGCATCAGATACCAAATGTGTGAATCGTCATTGCTTCCAGGGTAGCCAGCACACACATTCATTATAATACCCTGGACATCACATACGACCTGGTAGTTGATGGATGGGATGTTGACATAGGCCCTACCCTGCTGACCGGGTGGTGCTTTGATGCATATGTGCATGCAGTCTATAGCACCCACTACCCCAGGGAATTCTGTTATTTGGTGGAAGAGACGCATATTGCTGGTCAACACCTCACATGTTTTGAGGAAATATACGTGCTCACTGGCATGTGCTGCCATGTCATCCAGGAACTGGTGGAATCCTCTGGATGTTGATGCCTGTGAGATCCCCATGATATCCCCAGTTGTGCTTTGGGAGGTACCTGTGGCTAGTATACCTAGACCTACACATACCTTGGTATCCACTGGGATGGGTTCCCTTCAGCCAGTTTGGTGTGTCAGGTGTGGCCAGCACAGCTCAACAATTTGATGTAGGAGATCTCTGTCCACCCTATAGCACTCCACTATCTCCAGCTCATGTAGCCCCTGGTAGGTTACCCTGTGTCTGTAAACTCTTCTCCGTCTCCTCACTGTGGGTTGTTCGGCAGCATTCACATCCTCACCATCCTCAGCCTCTTGAACATGATGTTCTATGTTGCCTTCTGCAGCCCTTCTCATTTTGTAGGTTTGTTTGTTAAAATTTCCCCACATGAATACACCAGTGGTGTAGAGTGTGGAAAAACCAGAGGGGAAGGTGTTTGCTTAGTTTATAGTAGTGTTCTGGGCTGTGCTAGTCTGCTGTCTGTGTAACTGGCTGATTCTGATACATTTCCCCAGCCAGCTAAGCTAGTTCTCCTTGATTACCTTCTTACTGTTTTTTTCGCTTCCCATTGCCTCTCTGTTTAAGCCCATGTGTGTGCCGTGCAAACAGAGTACTCAAATGTGCACAGAACTGCTATTTCCTGGTTTAACTTCCCTTTTCTTCCTGTAAAACCTGGTGTGCGTCGTGCACACCCGCTTACACTTTGTAAAGAGTGCTAGGCAGGTTTAGACACACACTTAGCTTAGCTGTGCTAAGCTAGGAGCAATCCCATGCCACAGGTCTCCAATCCGCTTACAGTATGCCTGACACCCCCCCATGATGTCACCTATATCCTAGTCTTGCACCCAGCTATTTATACTCTTAACACTCTTGGGACCTGACTCACACCCTGGGGAAAACTGGGATTCACTAACCTTTCCCTCATTTGCATAGAATTGCCTGCTAATGCATAGTTACATGTACCACACTGAGCCCCCCCCCCCCACCTTTGCAACCATTACTCACTGGGCAGGTTGTCTTATGCCTGCCTTTGACTTGCTTAGCAGAATACTGATTTTTAGTTAGAATGCTTATTTTAGGTTTATTTTATTATTTCCCCTGATCCCATTTGCGCACCACTGCCCTATGCCTAAGCAGCCGAGATCGGCAAAAAAAAATAAAAGTTTTTTTTTGTTTTTTTAAACAGTTTGCAATGTCAATGGCCTTCTACTTGGCCATTGGCATGCTTCCTCAATAATATGTAGCCTTTATTTGGAGCTGTCATAGCGCCGTTTTGTAGTTTACAGAAATGTACTCAGTTACTAACCCAGTACATTTCTGCAGACTGCACTCGTCCTGCACTGATAGCTGCTGGCTTCCTGGATCACAGATTACCCTCATTTGCATGGTTTTCACCTGCAAATGAGGGTAATTTGCATACAGGAGCTTGGTTCATGCAGGATTAGCCTAAGAGCTCACATGCACATCCTGGGAGCTCGTTCCTGGATCGCACGTCGGCCATATTGCCGAAAATGCTCTTAGACTAATCCTGCATGCTATAAAGGGCTTTATAAATCCGGGGATTTATAAAACTTTCATTTCTTCACTTTGGTATCAAAGGAAGGGAAAGACCACCCACTTTTTTTAAGCTTAACTTCTCATATAACTTGCAGAGGAATTTGTCTATACACCTGCATAACTTACTACAGACACAGATAAATTTGTAGTCAGGAGCTCAGACTGCTGTAAACAAGACACAGAGGTGGGAAACTGTTTCCACTGTCTATTACAGAAAGGAATAGTACTTACATTGATACACAGCTGCTTCCAATGTACCCATGCCTTTCATATCAAACCAGAGTAATTACATCACCGCAAACTTGGAACCACGGACAGCCAAAACTCAAAACAGTATGAAGGAAAGGCACACAGTCAAAGTGAAGGTTGCTCAAGACAATGTTGCCACAATAAATCCAATAAGTAATGTCGAAAAATTCCAGGTCAATAAAACGCTCAAACCTGTAGTTTATTTGTAAACCAAACGATACACAACTTGCGTCGACCTAGGTTTCGTCCGGCTCCCCGGACTTCATCAAAACACAAGTTACAACAAAAATGAAGCTGCTTAAATATACATAATCAATTGTATCATGGGTTAATTAAACAATTAATCAATTATTTCAAAAAAATCATGTAATTGTTAAAATTGTGTATACTTCCATATAAATATGTCCAAATGTAAGAAATAAATAAATTGTAAATATATATACACGTATGAAGATGTAAAGAACATATATAATATAATATAATATAATATAATATAATATAATATAACATACCTACACATAAAATACCATCTCTACAATACCATCATATAAAGTGCATATGCATGTAAAAATATATACATTTGAATATTAAAAAATTAAAATATAAAATATATATATATTTAATTTTTTTATTTAAATTATAAAATATATATATATATATATTTAAAATTATATAGGTATATATGTAGACCACATAGAATAACACTTAATGTATTCAAAGTTGACTCAATGCAATATAATATTACTTCCCTTTAATATTACTAAGTCTCAAAATTGGTTTTATACTAACCATTTCATTTAACCCAGGATGTTGGTGAGCATTAAGTAAAATCTGCATCCTTAATTCCAATATGTCCAAATTATATTTAATAATCTTGCCCTGTGGATCATTCGTAAGATGTGAAACACCAATGAACTTAAATTGATGATTTTTAAACTGTATTATATGTCTAGTTAATGCATTAGTGAGCTTGGTATTTTTAATATCTGACAGATGTTCCATAATCCGATTCCTCAAACGTCTACTGGTTTTACCAACATAAAAAGCTTTGCAGTGTTGACAAACTGCGATATATATAACATTAGTTGTGTAACAGTTAATATGTTCTTGTAACCTGATCTTACATTTATTAACTGTTACTGTTGTACCAGTATTCAACATATGAACACAAGTGGAACACCTGCCACATTTATGATTTCCAACTTGTTTGTTGGTCCTATTGATTCCACATGAACTTACACTCTCAAACATTTCCTTGAATGACATATCCTTTCTATAAATATATGTAATATTCCCCTTAAATAATGTACCTAAGGTATTGTCCAATCTTATTAAATTCCAATTTTTTTTTAAAATAGTTTTCATAACATAGGATATATCATTGAATGTAGTAATATAAAAAGGTATTGTGTTAGAATTAAAACGTCCATTATTATTAATTATATTAATTCCATTCGTAACCTTACTTTGATTGTCATTCAATATAGCTTTGTAAAATCCATTCCGTCTTTTATTTTTCACTTCTTGGGAGATATTTATACAAAAATCTTCTGGATAACCTCTGTTTAAGAATAAAGATAAAATAAATTGTATTTCATTGACAAAGTCCATCTCATCACTGACCATTCTGGCAGCCCTGACCATCTGTCCCTTCACAACCGCCTTTTTCTGGTGGTCAGGGTGCCAGCTGTCAAAGTGTAAATAAGAATTAGAAAAGGTTGATTTTCTATAAATATTGGATTTGATCACATTATCAATTTCATCATATGTTAATTTTATGTCCAAATATGTAATACTTTCTTTACTTAATTCATATGTGAACTTTAAGAACCAAACATTATTATTCATATATTCCAAAAATGCATTTAACTCAGATTGTTCCCCATTCCATATAATAAATAAGTCATCCAAAAACGTACATAAAATTTAATATGTGTGTAAAATTCCGTATTAAATAAATAATTTAACTCCCAAAAAGTCATGATAAAATTAGCAAACATGGGGGCACATGCTGTCCCCATGTTTCCATTAATTTTGTTATTGCATTCATTTTATTTTGATCATATAAATTAGTATAAAATAACTGTTCTTCCAACCACTCAAGACCCTTTTCATGAGGTATTACCGTGAAAAGATTACAAACATCCAAAGTGACAAATGTATCCCCAGGGTTGAATTTGATTGTCCTTATTTTATCCAAAAAGTCCCAAGAATCCTTAAGAATATAAGGGAAGGTACTAATTCCCATTTTAAGATAGTAATCCTTAAGAATATAAAGGGTTAGTACTAATCATTTTTAGATGAGTATTGACTGATAAAATGGGTTTTACTACGCTTACCGTCCACTATAGGTCTAAATTGTAGGTTGTCAAGCCCTTTATGTATTTTTGGGATTCCAAAAATTCCACTAATGACAGGATATTCATTTTGTAAAAAATGCCATTCAAATTCATCTATTTCACCCTGAAATAACATGTCATTAAGTAGAATATCAATCTTTTTATAAGCTATGTTTATTTCATTCCTACTGACCTCAACATAAGCTTCTCCCAATAACATAGCATTCATATAGGAAATATAATCATTGTTGTCCACTATAACAACTCCACTACCCTTATCGGGTTTCATTATTCTAATATTCCTAGTGGACATGATGTTATTATATACTAATTTCTCTTTATCAGTCATGTTCTTGTGTAAATTGATATTATATTTACTAAAAAAATCCCGAATATCATTCTCAGTAACTTTTTCAAATAAGGCTATTTTTTCATTCATTGGTGGATTATATATGCTTGGTTTGGATAATTTTCCCCGTTCTTTATTTATGTCAATGTCACTTGGGTTGTTTTGATATAATATTTTTAAGTTTAATTTGCGTGTAAAAAGTTTTAGATCTAGAATAGTGTTGACCAAATTCCCTTTTCTACAAGGTACAAAACTAAAACCCTTTGAAAATAGATCAACACAATCCTTGTCAAAAACAATATGAGTGTAATTGTATAACTTAAAATCCTTACGGTCATTTAATACAATGATTGGTTTACTAAATAAATGACAATCATCATCTTTTTCAATGGAATCAATAACACTAAATGCTTTAGACAGATTAGAATTGTCCGAGACACAATAATTCTCATCAGGTGTCTTGAATAAATCGTCACCATTTTCACTCTGACCAATGTCATTGTACACCTCACCAAAGTCCTGTTCTTGACCATCATAACTATGTAAGGTCACATCACATAGTGTATCACAACTATTAATATAATCCGTTATTATCATGACATCATTTACCCTCTTGGTAGTCCGATGTAAATCAAGAACAGGTGTATAATCTATTTCAGTAGCAACATAAGTCCCATTGAAAGTAGCCGAACCATGTGCACCACCATTAAGGTCTCGTTCATTGAACCTAAATTGTGATAAGTCTTTAAAACTTGACCCATGAATGAAACCTAGGTCGATGCAAGTTGTGTATCATTTGGTTTACAAATAAACTACAGGTTTGAGCGTTTTATTGACCTGGAATTTTTCGACATTACTTATTGGATTTATCGTGGGCAACATTGTCTTGAGCAACCTTCACTTTGACTGTGTGCCTTTCCTTCATACTGTTTTATAGTAATTACATCAGCCAATGGATCAAAGGTAGTTCTCACCTTTTTCTGATAAATTTACTTAAACAGCATCACAGTATCGAAATGCTAAGCTTTAAACTTTAAATATTTGCTGTTCATACTGCTTTACATTTTAAGATGACTTGAAAATTATTAACACATTTACCAAAGTGTAGGGGGAGGGGTTGTCATTTTGGACTACAAAAAGATACTTTGAACAAAGGCTTGCAATTTACTAAGTATTTTGGTTGCAGCTGTATAATTCCTAAGGAAATGTAAAAAAAGCCATGAGACATACACAAATGAGGGCCATTCATGAAATAAAAGAAACAGTCCTATTACAGACAACATATAAAATGACAGTGACTGGCACTAATCCCATTATATGTCAATGGCATGGGAGTACACTACTACTTCCTTATGTCTGGTATGACTCATATATAGCAGACTTGAAATGGATTATGGGAAAGAGAAATGCCCGAAGAAAAATGAGATGATGTTGATATGTCAAGCCCCATTGACAGACATTTTTCAGAAAACATATTACAATTCTATAATAAGCAGTCAGAGTGATTTTGAGGTATTAAAATAAGTAAACAGAGACAGGTGAAAAAATATGTTTGCTAGTTCTAAGGTAGAATGTTCCTTTAATTTAAAATTGCAATACTTGACTAAACTGGAGAAAGAAATCCTATATATTTAAAGATGTACTGCTACTGTATTCCAATATGCATTTTTCATGAGTTGCTACTTTGCTCAGGAAAGGAAATTGTATCACATTTTTCTTATGGTGTAAGGTTTCTCCACTTTTATTTCTGACAAATAAGGAATAATTTTATCTTCTATATTGGAGTACTGCACTTCATTCTATTTCATGATGTCATAGACACCAAACTTTGTGTCATCAGACGTAATATCATTCGTCATCATTTGTTTAGTGATGCAACATGACAACAGTGCTAGTGCTGATGGCGGGATGACTGCTTGTCATGTAATCATTTTTTTCAGTGCATGCTAGACTCTTAATAATGTATACAGTATCATTTTGCATCTCCTCAACATACCTTTTATAGATATGATTTATTTTTTTATTACGTTTTGCGTAAGTGTCATCAGTAGCATTACTCAATTGGCAACCATTATTCTGAATAGGGCCTTAATGGTGTTAAACATTGCAGTCTGCAGATTACCCGCTCTCCCTTTTTACTGCATTTTCTTTTTTTCTCCTGTTAGTGTAAACATTAACATTACTCAACTCAAATACATGCAGATGAAAAGTTCATTATTACTGAAGTACATTGCATTCTGAAATTGACTTTCCCTGCCCCATCCCACATATGTATATCAATATATATATATATATATATATATATATATATATATATATATATATACATACAGACATACAGATATGTATCTTTATATCATTATATGGGTCTACTTCGACCCATCAACATTACACTTAATCAAATCTCACTTACCCATTCCCAGTTGTTTGAAACTACACTAATCTGAAAGCACAGACTACTGAAATCCTTGGTGAACTTTGCCCTTTCTTCAATGTAATGTGATCTCAGAGTTGGAATATTTAAGTAGGGGGGTGTGGGAGGAAAGCCCCCCACTTTGGTGGGTTTAGTTTTGGTCTGTTTACATTTTTATTCATGGTGCCCAAGTGGTTCTTTTCCAAGGGTAAGGATTTCGGTAGTCTGTGCTTTCAGACTAGTGTAGTTTCAAACAACTGGGAATGGGTAAGTGAGATTCGATTAAGTGTAATTTCAATGGGTCGAAGCAGACCCCATATATATCTAAAGAGAGACATAGAGAGGGAGAGATACATACACATATAGATATATCAATTTTATTTGTTTTATTTTTTAAACATTTACTTTGACCATAAACAGTGGTATTAGTCTATTGAGTCACATATTGGTGTATTGACACATTATATTTCCATTAACTGCAATGTCAGCTCTGAGTTATAGTTAGGCAAATGTGTCATACACAACATCCACTAATGATAAGGCAGGTGATGTTGGCTATGAGCGTGACATACACAATGACCCATAATGATAGGGCAGATGATGTTGGTTATGATTGTAAGGAAGTGCCAGTATGTGACCTTAATACTGAGTTGCTGCATTGCCATGAACTACTGAATGCAGGCACTTCCCACAAACACTAATCCTACAGTGCTGCATGACCAAGACTGTGAATGAGAGGTCGTGCAATATGTACATGAACACTATCAAGGCTTGCATGACTTCTGTTATGTTATGTTATGTTATGTTATGTTATGCCTATCCTGCTATTTCTAGTACTTTCCTAAGAAATACATGGTGTGTCATGTTCTGCCCCAGTCCTCATTCCTGCCTACCACTGACTCCTATCTAAGTCTGGTAGGTCCTGACTTGCATTTGCATGGAGGTGGTTATGGCTGCTGTGTTTGTCACTATATTTCAATGTAGTGCCGGAAATGCTCACATAGACCCTGCAATACTCTGACATTCTGTACTGGACTCTCTGTGGCAGTGCACTGAGACTGAACAATGTCATGGCACATTTTCTACTGGGCTTCTAGTGTTTTTTGTTTCAGGAGTTAGTTGTGGCATGTGTCTGCACTTGGTATTCCTTTGTATAGGTGTTACAGTGGACACTACATTCTCTGAGATTATGTTGTCCTGCAGAAAGTGTTCCTGTGGTTGAGGAGACACTGGTGTTGAGGTTCATGGGTTCTCTTCCTGTACAGCTTGTACTGTAATGTCCACAGCTCATTTACTTTGTGATCTAGTCTTATGTCCTGCAGAGTTATGTACCTGCTGTGGTGTATGTGATCCTGCCATTAAAACTGGTGACTGTGTGCCACCGTTTTCATTCTGCCTCATAAATATAATCATGTTATCATCAACGGAAAACATTCTGCTGCTCATTCTTGCTGCTGGCCCTGTAAAGAGTTGTTACATTATTATGGGACAATGGCTGACACTACTGAATGCTGTATAATGAAGTGTGGAAGACACTTACTTTCAACACTCAGTTCATGTTCATGACTGACAAAAATGGAGGGCTCACCTGTAGATAGTAAATGTCTCATGTTACATATAATCAGTTAACAGCTGCAGTCATCTTCATAATGTGAATATGTCATGGTGGATACATTAACCTTCCTGAATGGGTGTCCATGGATGCTGCAGGTAAATGCAAGTATCTACAGCCCTTCTGATAATGCCTCTGCCATCCACATCAGTGATGTAGTCATCTCCTCATATGGAGAGGAGGTATTCCTCATTGCATGTTAAAGGGGAGGGAGGTTGGCATAATGGTTAAGGTGTTTACCTTGCAGACACAAGGTACAGGGTTTGATTCTCACATGAGGTAATGGACTAGACTCCAAGTAGCCCACAAGAGCAGTTAACCTAGTACTAATCTATGAACCCAAGAAACAAATAAGTTTACCCACCAGTACTGCAACTGCATTAAGCCTTACCTTTGTCCTGGCATATTCTACCATATCACTTTTCCTTCACAGAATCAGTGTGCAGTTCCTCCTCCCCAATATCATTTATATTCATAGTCACTTGGTTCCACACCTTTGCTATCTCTGCTTGTTTTTGCCCACCCTTTCTAGAAAGGTGCTTGCCATGTGTCCTGAGGGTCTCCGTAAGAGCTCAGTTCTCCTCAGGGCTGAAATTGTCTTCTATCTGCCATGATCCATGCTGTTGCATGATGCATTAACTTGAAACAACATACATGAGTAACCCTAGTGAAGCTTAATTTAATAAAACATGAAACCCAGTCATCAATCCTGCAGCAAAGGACATGAAAGCATGCCTGAATTCCTTATACCTCAATCACTTGCTAAACCATGCCTATGCCACCATAAAAAATTAAATTCTATGTTCCAAACAAAATCATACTATTAGTAACGAAAGGACTGACTACAGCAAAATTAATAATTTCATTGATTTATCATAAATGTGAACCATATTCATGTACGTAAAGCGAAGCAGGCTCTTAACCTTTTGTATTATTAACCTGTACATCATTATCCACAGATGTAAAAAGCATGGGAGGCATTTATCATTTCCAGTATCATCATATGTTTATGAAGACAGATCTGCACAGAATAAAATGCTCAGTGACCTTCCCTATACATTATCATTCCATAAGTGCTCAACTTTCATAAATCACCATTCAAATTTCCACCCCCTGTCTCTGCTATCAAAATACATATAATATCAACTTCAGTGTATAAAATATATTTTCATGATAGGAATTTGTCCATTAAATTAAATTTGCATATCTTGCCAAAATATATAACTATAATGTTATTTTAGCTTACTGAAAAATGTGGCTCTGTCACAAAACAGTTGCCACTGAACTTGACTAATCACTGATAAATATGGTGACTTTACAGTTATTGACAGAAATTCAGGATCATTTACATTTTCCCTGAGCAAAAAAAAAAAAAAAAGGTTAACCATGCTGACCTTTATGAATCACAGTAATAGGTGTCTGTCTGTATGTCTGTCTGACAAGACACACTTAGACAGCTTCTAGAAGGTTGTGGATGAGATATGCTCAACTATGCTGGCCACCAGAAAAGCGCCAGCTCATGGCATGTCCCAGTAAAACTTAACTGTCCCAAAGCATTTAAAAAGTAGATTTGACTGAGTCAGTATTTAACTTCAATTTTAGTGAAGCCTAATCTATATTCTTCCCACAAAATATGAGCTACTTTAACACTTCTTAACAGTGAAACACTTGGATTAAAGCAATGAGTCATCAAATGGGCATGCTATTCATAAGTTTCACTTATAAAACAGTGGTTATGAAAGGATTCCCTCAAGCACTACTTCAAAACTCATGCTTCTAGAACTTTGTATTACATGATCATAATGAGAAATCACAATTTCAGGTGGAAACATCACTCTGCTTAATCAAATACACATACAAGCCCATGGCAAAGTAATGGATTAAGCACTGATTTCCCTTAGACATATCAAAAGCCTTAGTTTATATTCATTAAAATAATAAAAAAAACATATATATACATATATATATATATATATATATATATATATATATATATATATATATATATATATATATGTGTGTGTGTGTGTGTGCATGTATATGTATATATATATATATATATATATATATATATATATATATATATATATATATATATATATATATATATATATATATACATATATAAATATATAGGTTCATATGTTCATAGGTAGGTACTAGGCTATCACCCCAAGGGCCTAAGTAAGCCTAGCCAACAAGGTTCCCTGGCTTACGCCACCCAAGAAAGTTAATTTCCTGTGCCCCTGTTGAGCAGAGCCACAGAAGTGATCCCCAGGGTGTATTTCCTATTTCCTATCCACTTATCAACATTTTTCTTGAAGAGTACTAATGAGGAACTTTGCTTGACATAGATGGGTAGCTTGTTCCAGAGTATAGGAAGTCTCTGGGACAGGAATCTATCCCTCCAGCATGTCCTGTTTATTGTGGTGACAAGGTTTAGGTCCCTAGAGCGTGTAGCTCAGAGGGAATAGGATTTCTTTAGGTGTAGCATGTCCAACAGCTCTGGGTTTAACATAGCTTTATATGTTAGGCAGAGATGTTCTCGGAGTAGGTGATATGCTACAGAGTAAAGCTGGAGTTTTTTTGAGATGGTCAGTGTAGGGCATCTCTTTGAGGCCAGTAATCCTCTTTGTGAGGTACTTCTGTGGCCTTCCAGCTGCTGCAGATGTCTTGTGAGGTACATTCCAAAAGGGGTGTTGTACTCTATAATGGGTCTAATCAGTGCCAAGTAGAGGGGAACAATGACCTCTTTTTTTCTGGATGAGAACCCTTTTGTGATGAGGTGTGCCACATAGAAGGATTTTCTGACTACTGTGGCGATGTGATTATCCAAGGAGAGACTACTGTCCGCCTGGATCTCAAGGTCTCTTATCACACATTCAGCATAAAGTAGACTGCCATTTATGTGATAGTTCATGGGTACAGAGTTTTTACCAAAGGGGATAATAGTGCACTTTTTGGCATTGAGCTTGAGGCTATGCCTCTGACATGAGGCATCTGTCTCAGTGAGTCCCTTCTGTAGGATGTCCACATCATTTGGGAACTCTACTACCAAGTTTGCAGTCATCTGCGAACTTTGTTAGCCAAAGGCCTACTATGTTAACCTTTAATTCAAAGAAGTAGATATCAAACAGGAGAGGTCCCAGGACTGAGCCCTGTGGTACTCCACTTGTCACTCGTTTGAAGTCAGATTTGGAGTCTGCAACTTTTACAGTGTGGGTTCTGTCAGTGAGCCATTTGGCAACCCATCTTGTAACATAGGGATTTATACCTAGTTTAGTGAGTTTAGCTCTAATTCCAGAATGGGAGATGGTGTTGATAGCCTTAGCAAGGTCAAGATAGGCTGTGTGAACCACCTTACCCTCATCTATGGCTTTGGTGACTGCCTCAAAGAAATCGATCAGGTTCAGAAGGCATGATCTGCCTTTCACAAACCCGAACTGGGTGGGTTCCAGAGTTTGGAGGTTACCAATGTCTTTGTTTATGAGTTCCATGATGATACGTTCCATGGTCTTGCAGACCAGGCTCATCAGGCTAATAGGGCGATAGTTCCCAGGATCAGTGGTGGCTCCCCGTTTGTGAAGTGGGATAACTGTTGCTGTGCACCATTCTGTGGGCACAAAGCCTGATGTGAGACTTTGATTGAACATAGTGCTTAGGTGGGGAGCCAGTTCGTTCTGAAGTTCATGTAAAATGCAGACTGGGATGTTGTCCGGTCCCATGGATACTTTGTTTTTGGTTTTAGAGAGTGCAGCTTTTACCTGCATAGATGTGATTACAGGGACTCTGCATTCTTCCTGTATAGATATGGACCCTTTAGGGGGTGATAGGGGGTTAAGGTTAGCACTGAACCTATCGGCCAGGATGTTGGCAATATCAGTTGGCTCTGTAATTTTCATGCCATTGTGCTGTAACTCAAAGCAGATATGGGTGTTGCCATTCACATTCTTGACATAGCTATAGAATGTTTTGTGGTTGCCCTTAGAATCAGTGGTGATTTTGTTTTCATAGCTAGCTTTGGAGGATGTTATAAGGGATTTCAGCTTCTTGCTGAGGCTGACCAGCCAGCTCGTCCACTCATGGGATTTTACTCTCTTTTGCAACAGTTTCTTCCTTCTGTTGTAGAGTTTGTTTATGGCAGGGGACCACCATATTGGTGTCCTTTTTATGGAAGATAGTGTATTGGCTCTGTTTGGGATAGTACGATCCATGCACTCGTATAAGTGATTATAGAGTGCATTTGTGTAGGATTCAGCAGTGGCAACTGTATTGTCCATCTGCATGGGTGTCATGAAGTTCACCACTTCTGTCTTAAGAAGCATGAAGTTGGCTTTGGATAAATTTTTTACCATGGTTTCCTTAATGCTGGGTGGGGGCGGGATGTGGATATCTAGGGTGATTAGCTTATGGTCAGATCTGGCCAACGAGGAGTTGATTTCAGGTGTGGAACACAGGTAACTCATGCTGGTAATGACTAGGTCTAGGATATTGTTGCCCCTGGTGGGGGTGTGGAAAGTTGATCCAGGGCATTGGAATTTATGAATTCTAGAATGCGTTGAGCAAAGGAGTTGGTACAAGAGTAGTTTTCCCAGTTAATGGTGGGGTAGTTGAAATCACCCATTATTAGGATGTTTGGTTGAAACCTAATATTTTCCAGTATATCAAGAAAAGAGAAGTGGGAGTCCCGGGGCATAGTGTAGGATCTGTAGAAAGCTGCAATTTGGATTACAGTTTTGCCCAGAGTTAGTTGCACTTGGATAACCTTGGATGCATTATGCTGTGCAACTAGCTTGGAGTTGTGGATATCCTTAATAAATATGGACACACCTCCACCTTTGGTGTTCTGGTCCAGGTTAGATGGCCGAAAAGTGTGGTATGAGTTATAGCCTGGTAATGCAGGGGTGCTCTCTAGAGTCTTGAATCAGGTCTCAGTCATTGCACAGGTATCGATGTTCTCCATTTTAAGGAGTGCCTCAAGTGAGTGCATTTTGAGATTTTGACTTCAGCATTAAGTGGCATTACCTTCAATTTTTGCTTGCTGGTCCTGTTATGGTGGTGAATTTGCCATTTGAACCTTGTCTATAGGGGCGGCAAGATCCTTAGCCAGTATCCAGAATCCCAGGGGTGACAGATGCAGGCCATTTCTGGCAAAGCATCGTGGTCTGTCGACCATGTCATCCCAGGCAAAGAGATACTGGATCCCCGTAGAATGACACCAGAAGCTTAGCCAATTGTTGAAGTCAATCATTTTGTCCTTGCACTGCAGTATCATTCTGGGCAATGGCAGGATGCAACTCAGGGCTAGGGTCATACCTGTCTTGGCTACAAGATCAGAGAGCTCTTCCGTGTCACTTTTCATGTAGTCCAGGGAAGTACGTCTCGTCATTCACACCAATATGGACAATGACAGAGTCATATTTGTACTTGTCATGGCATGATCTGAGTGTATAAAACTCCATGTCCCTGATACAGTGCAACTTGTAAACCTAACTTGGCAAGATTATCTCCATGGTAAAACTCCTATATTTTCATTAGTGTTAGGTATGGTTATGTCGCACTTCAGATGGTGTGATTCTCACCCCCATAATCACAGACCTGCAGTTACATTCATCACTTTGATTCTAGTATGTCTAAGGATGGCAGCATCTGTGAAAGCATGAAGTCGAGTTCCGAGCTGGTCTAATATGGAGATGAAATTTTGGTCTAACTCTAGCAGAAGTCATACCTGTATAAAAGTGGCAATGCAATGACCAGTGCTGTGTTGAAGAAGACTGACATTTGGAAGGAGTTGGGTAACCACCTGTCATTCCTGACAGGGATAATCCACTCTGGGTACCAGAGTCAGCACAGGTAAGATGGCCTGCAAAGACACAGGCCTGGCCAGCTGGCTAAGTAGATTTCCCAGGTTAAAGTAAGAAGGCAAAAGTTCTGCAGTAAGTATTATAACATTTTATTATTTCCCCTTACTTTATATAGGGTTTAAAAATGGTTCATCAGTAGTGTAAGGGTATGTGACATAAATGCATCTATCTGCAAGTAGAAATGCATGTGTGATTTTATATATATATATATATATATATATATATATATATATATATATGCCTTTATGTAAAAAGTTAAAACATGCCTTCATATGTGTGCAAACATGTATGTGTATGTATATGTATGCATACTTATATGACTGTTTAGATACTGTGTATATATATATATATATATATATATATATATATATATATATATATATATACATATATATGGGTTCACTTGAAAATACCGAACCCTTAAAATCCCGAATCTGACAAATCCAAATCCATAACACCAAAAACTGACTATACCGAATGTTTACAATCACGAATACCACACTACCAAAAACCTCAAATATCAAAAGGGAAGACTGTATCATTTATTTTGTACTTTGCAACCCCCCACCACTGCTGAACATCATTTCCAATGCTTTGTGCGTCAAACACACAATGCAAGCGTACTGTGACTAAATAACCTGCAGAAATGGATCCCACACAGATATGTATGTTATAAGTGCAATAACCATGCAATAGCCCTCAGGCAGCCCAACGTCTCATACGAGTCACGGTTTTCCAGTATGCTTTCAAATTTCTGCTGCCATAACTGTAGTTTATGTCTTTTAGGACTAGGTGGACTTCCACTTGTTAAACGAATTCTCAGCTCATCCACTCTGTCCTGCTCCCTTGCAAGTGTCTGCATAAGTACACACAGATTGGTCACCTTTAATCCCAATAAACACTTCAATCAACGGTGCCATGCCTCAACAGAATTTTGCGTTCGAGGCAGACACAACATATTTAACTCAGAAATGTTCTAAAATGTGATAGGAAAAAGAGGGAGAAACCATGCAATAGAAGCTGATCTAGTTTTAAACTGCCTCTGTCTACCCAGAACGTACCAATCTCCAAAATACTTCAGAAGATCTTGACCCTTTTCAGGAGATGACATCTTTAATTCAGAATAAGCCTGCACCACCTCATCCTCAGGCAGAAATGCCAATGCTATCAAACTCTTTACTGACAGTTGGAAATGTAAGTTACCATGATACAGCTGTGTCAAACCAAACTGCTGTACTTTCCTCCAAATATTACGGCTAAAATGAAATAAACAGCCTTTAGATGTTACCCTTTGGAAGTTAATGGCAATACTCTTCATCACAGCTATTTCTAAATCACATAACACAAAACGCAAATGTAATTCAAATTCATGTTTTTCCATAAGCTGAAACATAGCATCCCACATACAATTATATGCTCTTAATGTCTTCTTGCTCATGAGGCTTTACATCGCAATAAACCATGGATTGAATATAACTGTCCGCAAATTATACCTTTGTAAAATAAGGTGCTATCCATGAGCCAAATAGTTGCATTACTCAAGTCGAATAGGTTGTTTACACAACTAATTGCTGCTACTGTAGTTTCTCCAGTGCTATCTGATATACTTTTCTCAACGAACTTCCCTGCTTTTAGTGGAAAGTTGTGCACTTTTAAATTTTGTAGTGTAATGTTTCTATGCTTACATGAGCTGCATGTGTTCTGTCTCACCCTTCCAACCTGTTGCAACAGTGCTCTTCTATTAGGCAGGTAGGGTACTACATCAAAAGAACTAGAAGCAAGCACATCTTCAACTACTACACATGGTGAGGCGTGAGACACAAGCGCACTATTTTTCACATCACTACGCATGGTGTACCACTCAGCTTCACTTGGATCTCCTGTATGTGAATGGAACATACTTTTTATTAACCGTTCATCTTCGGCAACTAAAGTTGTGACAACCCTACTTTTACATTAGCTAGACCTCTTCCCTTTACAGCATCAGTAATTATTTGGGGTTCCTTTCATTTCTAAATGGTAGACAGATCCTTCTATAATGAGGACGTGCTTTCCTTTCTCTGATACCACTGGTTTGTAAACCGTGCCAATATTACCAGGAGGAGAAACAGAGCTAGACGCTATGATTCCTTCGGTACAATGTACATTACACACATACACATCAGTATTTAAAATGTTACTTCGGTATTGTGGGATTTGTGATTATTAACGTTCTGTATAGTCAGTTGTTGGTGCTGTGGATTCGAGATTGTCAGATTCTGGATTTTAAGGGTTCAGTATTTTCAAGTGAACCAATATATACATATAAATATATATATATATATATATATATATATAAATATATATATATATATATATATATATATATATATATATATATATATATATATATACACACACACACACACACACACACACACACACACATACACACACACACACACACACACACACACACACACACACACACACACACACATATATATATATATATATATATATATATATATATATATATATATATATATATATATGGCTTACAATCAAAATTCCAAAGGCTCAAGTCTGAAGGTCACGTGGGTAAAAGGCAGTTTTCAAAGTTACATGTAGAACACTTTAAAAAAAAACATTACTCTGTGGTGACCACATATCACTTATTAATGTGATAATTTTGAAGAACAGTTAGAACAGGGGAGGGTTAAAGTATCTGAATGGCCTACACTGAAGTTAGTGCATGCTGCAGTGTTCAATATGTTGGTTTCAGAATTTAAAAAGTTCTTTCTTAAAGCCACTTGACTGATATTCAGAAAAAAAAAAGATAAGCAATGGAAGACGTACTGCAAAGCATACAGTTACATTAAAATCTTAAAAGACTCCCAAGATTGTAAGATATAACCATCCTCCAAGCAGACGTTGTGGAACTAGAAAACAAGTTTTGCAAAAACAGACCCCCAGATTCATTAATCTTCCATGCAGGACTAGGCTACTCCTGCACGGAAGCGGCCATTTAGGAGGAGGAAGGCAGTGCACCAAGCATATTAATGAAGGCACGCTGCCTGACCTCCTAATCCTACATGGAGTGTAGACGAGTGCAGGGGGCATGTCTGAGAGCAGAGCTCTCAGAATAAACATGCCTCTGCAAAGTAGAACAGCAGAAACTGTAAATAAACGAGCGAGATCACTCATAGGTGTCCGCATATCCCCACCAACAGTCTCCCATGTGTACAACAGCAACAGGAAATAAAAATAAAAAGAAGTAACCCCTGCATTTGTCTGTAAAACTCAGAGTACAACTAACCGTAGGTGCGCGGGTGTGCCCATCGCTTAGCTACGGTTAAAGCAGCTTTAAAGGCTGAAGAGGATAAAAAGAAAGATATATGCAAATGAAACAGCATAGCAATAGTGTAGTGGTCAGAGCATCCGCCTAACGAGCAGGCATTCCCGATACGAGTCCCACTGTAGCGCATACCATTTTCCATGTGAAATCTGTATACGAACATATATTTACATTTTATTGCTGTATAACCTGCTAAATAACATTTATATGTGAACTGGAGTACTGCATGAAAGCACATATAAGCAGTAGTAAGCATATGGAAGCACTAGTAAGCGTCTGCAAGTGTGTTTAGGTGGGGTGAAGCACCGCCGACACAGATCAAGCAAAGGAGATGCTAACTGTGTGAGACACTGTGACCGGATGTCAGCAGTGCTAACCTCTGCGCAAACCCACTTACAACTGCTTGTAAGTGCCATAAGTACACCGTATCCAATGGCCGGTGTCACGTGACTCTGTGGACACTAACAGAGTCAGTCGTAGGTACCGCAAAGCATACATGGCACACAAGGTTGGCTGGCATGCACACAAAACACAGTATTCAGCAATACCAGTCAACATTACCAGATATGCAGCTAAAGATGAACATGTATATGTGTCTGTATGAATACCCATAACTATATAAATATATACCTCCCCCTCACTGTAGTACAAATATATACAAACATAGATAGACATATAGGCTTTCCATTAGAACATTACCCCACCGCGATTGTCATGCAGGAATAGGCGTGGTCTACATCATTGACAGGGCAAGACTGTGTGACACTGCATGCTGAGTGTCAAGCCATGCAGATTACCAAGTGACATGCTGAATATTCATTGACTGGCTGTTATTGACATAGTGAAGAGCTGGGGAGGAGGCGTCAGTATGCCAGACTGGGGAAGAGGCAGCACTCAGATAAAATGAAAAATTACTACATATATCAGCAGGTGCAGGAAAGAAATGTAGGTTCATTCAACTATTAGTGGGTCAGAATCTTTGTAGGTCGAAACACAAAAGAAACACTTGAAGCAAAACACACTCCTGGGCTGCAGAGGAAAAACACTATTTTCAAGTAACTGCAACAGTGAACTAGGGAAAGAAATGCCAAAACCCAAACCATAACCCCTGCCCCCCCACATTCCTATACTATAATCTTTTGCAGTACCTGCTTTAGCAGGGGGGCAAGCCCCCCTGCACTCCCCACCTTTCTTTGAACATATTTCTGGAGATAAAGCAAGAAGCAATATTCTGAGGCAGTGAGATACTAAATACATTCAATAAACGCAGTACAAAAGAGCTCCCAGAAAGGTCGCCACCCTTACCCTTACAGAGCTGTAATTTTAAGTCTGCATAATACTGCAATAGATTGTTTACATTTAGCATATTATGTGTTTGAACCCCTCACCCTTTAAAAAATTGTGACATTAAGTCTGATATTGCAATACGTTTTATAAATTCAGCATAGTCTGTGTTTGTTTGAATAATCAAACCATTTGTTCACTGGAAATTAGACTGCTTTCGTGTCACAATCCTGGTATCAGCAGATGAGACATAAAAGGGGTTTGTACTGAAATAATCACAATGCATTGCATATTTATTTTGCAGGCGATGGTTTTCCGATATGTATTTAAAGCACTTCTAAAAGTAAATGTTATGCAGAGAGTGCTGGGAGGGCTTTGGTGGCCCATGCTACTGCGCATCTGGTGGGATGATGTTCTAATACAAAACCGACATATAAATAAATACCCACATATACATATATACATATGCAGACTCCCATACATCCACATCATTAGATATATATACTGCAATATATATATATATATATATATATATATATATATATATATATATATATATATATGCATACACACACACACACATATATATATATATATATATATATATATATATTTATATTATATATATATATATATATATATATATATATATATACACATATATACATGTGTGCGTAGATATACACAGATATATAACTATGGTAAGATACTGGACCTAAGAATGACATGTTCACAGGCCATGCCAATGGAGGTGAGGGGCCCAAGCAAGAAACATGTAACATGTAGCATGAACCCCCCCCCCCCAGTCAAACAGGGGAAACATACAAACAAACCCACAAACAATGTAAACAATCCACTGCTCCCCAGACCACAGACAGGATACAACCAGGAGGGGGCCACAGTGGACCCGAGAAGTCTAATCTTGGGACAGAGACAGGAGTGTCCCTTGTGCGACACACCAAAAATTGTCTTGTTATAGGAGGAAGCCCGTGCGATGACCTATCAAGGAGGGGCGTGTACATACCTGAACTACAAGGGTGGGAAAGCCCGATGACCCATGGGTCGAGACAGCATACGAGATGGGTCCAGTGAAGTGGAGAGTGGGTAGTGTGTAGTGGTGTGTTTATACCCGACCGGCACCCAGGGTAAGGAATAGTGCTGTAGAGGAATTGTGGGTGGGGGAACTATGGGCATGTAATTATGGGGCTAGGCATGCAGGTGTTTGCTGGAGTGGGTATATTCAGACCTCCCCAGGGATGTAAGCAATAGTGTTCATTGGGCAGAACTGCTGTGCAACAGGCAGCCACTCCTGCTACAAGTCCCACTGCAGCACAGTCTATTTTACATGGCAATGAACAAAATAACCACATGTAGATGTAAATATTTAGAGGTATGTGTGTGTGTGTGAATATTTACCCATACCTACATGGAGATATACCTCTCCCTCTCTGTAGTACAAATTTATACATACATAGACAGAATATACCTCTCTCCAATCAAGACTGAACTTGACAGTCAAGAGGAGAAGGTAAACATTTCCACCACACCACACTCATCACATAGTCTCACTAAATCTACACCACAAAAATCCACACATAGAAACACAAAAACGTTCTCAGAGGCTCTCAATAATAATCTGCTCAAGCAACAGAGACCTCCAAAGCAGAAATGCACGCAACCTCCACCACCCAACACAACCCAAATGACACATAGTCCCCAGACTCAGTGTGCCACTCAACCACAGCCAATAAGGCAAAACAACGTACTCAACACACTAGTCATAGGCAACTCTTTAGTCAGGCACACTGATGTCCCACTCACCAGGCTAAACAAGGGGAAGGGTACTGTCAGCTGCCTGTCGGGTGCCAGGATCTGCCACATAACCCATGGACTCAGGTCACTCCACAACAAGTACAGATATGACTCTGTCATTGTCCATGTTGGTGTGAACAACCTGAGATGTACCTCCCTGGACTACATGAAAAGAGACATGGAAGAGCTCTCCGATCTTGTAGCCCAGGCAGGTATGACCCCAGCCCTGAATAGCATTCTGCCATCACCCAGAATGATGCCACAGTACAAGGACAAAATGATCGCCTTCAACAATTGGCTAAGCTTCTGGTGCCATTCTAAAGGAATCCAGTATCTGTCTGCCTGGGATGACATGGTCGACAGACCACGATGCTTTGCCAGAGATGGACTGCACCTGTCACCCCTGGGATTCTGGATACTAGCTAAGGTTCTTGTCACCCCTATAGTGCCTTTTTTAGGCAAGGTTCAAATGACAAATTCACCACCATAACAGGAACAGGCAAGCAAAAACTGAGGGTGATGCTACTCTATGCTAGAAGTCTAAATCTCAAAATGCACTCACTTGAGGCACTCCTTAAAATGGAGAAAATTGATATCTGTGCAGTGAGTGAGACCTGGTTCAAGGCTCCAGAGAGCACCCCTGCACTACCAGGCTATAACTCATACCACACTTTTTGGCCATGTAACTTGGACTGGAACACCAAAGGTGGAGATGTGTCCATATTCATTAAGGATATCCACGCCTCCAGGCTAGTTGCTCAGCATAATGCAGCTGATATCCAAGTGCAACTAACTCTGGGCAAAACTGCAATCCAAATTGTAGCTTGCTACAGATCCCCCACCATGCCCCAGGATTCCCACTCCTCCTTTCTTGATGTACTGGAAAATATTAGGGTTCAACTAAACACCCTAATAATGGGCGATTTCAACTACCCCACCATTAACTGGGTAAACTACTCATGTACCAACTCCTTTGCTCAATGCTTTCTGGAATTCACAAATTCCAGTGCCCTGGATCAACTTATCCACACCCCCACCAGGGGCAACAATATCCTAGATCTAGTCATTACCAATATGAGTGACCGTAGTTCCACACCTGAAGTCAATGCCTCATTGGTCAGATCTGACCATAAGCTAATTACCCTAGATATCCACATCCTGCCTCCACCCCCCATTAAGGAAACCATGGTAAAAATTTTTTCCAAAGCCAACTTCATGCTTCTTAAGACAGAAGAGGTGAACTTCATGACACCCATGCAGACGGACAATAAAGTTATGACTACTGAATCCTACACAATTGCACTTTATAAGCACTTACATGAGTGCATGGATCGTGCTATCCCAAACAGAACCAAGATGCTGTCCTACAAAAAAAGGAAGCCAATCTGGTGGTCCCCTGCCATAAACAAACTGTACAACAGAAGGAAAAAACTCTTGCAAAAGAGAGTAAAATCCCACGAGTGCAGGAGCTCCCTGGTCAGCCTCAGTAAGAAGCTGCAATCCCTCATAAAATCCTCCAAAGCTAGTTACGAAAACAAAATCGCCACTGATTCTAAAGACAACCACAAAGCATTCTATAGCTATGTCAAGAATCTCAATGGCAACACTCAGATCTGCTCTGAGTTACAGCACAATGGCACTAAATATACAGACCCAACTGATATTGCCAACATCCTGGCAGATAGGTTCAGTGCTAACTTTCCCCCTCTCACCCCCTAAAAAGCACATCTCTATACGGGAAGAATGCAAAGTTCCTGTAATCACGGCTGCACAGGTAAAAACTACACTCTCCATAGCCAAGAACACAGCATCCATGGGACCAGACAACATCCCAGGCTGCGTTCCACATCAACTACAGAATGAACTGGCACCCCACCTAAGTCCCATGTTCAATCATAGCCTCAACTTAGACTTTGTGCCTGCTGAATGTTGCACAGCAACGGTTATTCCACTCCACAAGGGGGAGCCACCAAGGACCCTGGGAACTACCGCCCCATTAGCCTGACGTGCCTGGTCTGGAAGGACATGGAACGTATCATCATGGAACTTATAAACAAAGACATTGGTAATCTCCAAACTCTGGATCCCACCCAGTTCGGGTTTGTAAAAGGCAGATCATGTCTCCTAAAACTGATAGACTTCTTTGAAGCAGTCACCAAAGCCGCAGACAAGGGTAAAGTGGTTCACACAGCCTATCTAGATCTTGCCAAGGCTTTTGACACCATCCCCCACTCTGGAACTATAGATAAACTTACAGATTTATATCTGTATATGTATAAGTCCCTATGTCACAAGATGGGTTGCCAAGTGGCTCACTGACAGAACCCACACTGTGAAAGTAGCAGACTCCAAATCTGACTTCAGACCAGTGACAAGTGGAGTACCACAGGGTTCAGTCCTGGGTCCTCTCCTGTTTGGTATCTACTTCTCTGAAGTACAGGCTAACACAGAAGGTCTTTGGCTAATGAAGTTTGCAGATGACTGCAAACTAGGAGCCATAATCGAAACTCCTAACGATGTGGACATCCTACAAAAGGGCCTCACTGAGACAGATGCCTGGTGTCAAAGCCATGGCCTCCAGCTCAATGCCAAAAAGTGCATTGTCATCCCCTTTGGTAAAAACTCTGTACCCATGAACTACAACATAGGCGGTAGTATATTTAACACTGAAACTGTGATAAGAGACCTTGGGACACAGGTGGACAGTAGTCTCTCCTTTGATAATCACATTGCCACAGTAGTCAGGAAATCCTTATACGTGGCACACCTCATCGCAAAAGGTTTCTCATCCATAAAAAAAGAGGTCATTGTTCCCCTCTACTCATCACTCATTAGACCCATTATAGAGTACAACACCCCTTTTGGTATGTACCTCACAAGACATATGCAACAACTGGAAAGGCCACAGAAATACCTCACAAAGAGGATTACCAGCCTCAAGCAGATGCCCTACGCAGACCGTCTCAAAAAGCTCCAGCTTTACTCCATCGCATATCGCCTACTCAGAGGTGATCTCTGTCTAACATACAAAGCTATGTCAAACCCAGAGCTGTTGGACATGCTCCACTTAAAGAAATCCCATTCCCTCCGAGTTACACGCTCTAGGGACCTAAACTTTGTCACCACAATAAATAGAACTTGCCTGAGGGATAGATTCCTGTCCCAGAGACTTCCCATACTCTGGAATAAACTACCTATCTATATCAAACAAAACTCCTCATTAGCACTCTTCAAGAAAAATTTTGATGATTGGATGGGAAATAGGAAATTCACCCCGGGGATCACCTCTGTGGCTCTGCTTGACAATGGCACAGGAAAATAATTTTCTTGGGTGGCAAAAGCCACGGTACCTTTTTGGCTGGGCTTGTATAGGCCCCAGGGCTGATAGCCTAGTACCTACCTATGAACCTATATATAAATACCCACATATAGATATATATACATATGCAGACATCCATACATCCATATGTTGTTAGATATATATATATATATATATATATATATATATATATATATATATAGACATACATATACATATATATATAGATATGTATATATTTATATATATTTATATATATATATATATATATATATATATATATATATATATATATATATATATATATGTGTGTGTGTGTATGTGTGTGTGTGTGTGTGTGTGTGTGTAAATATACACATATATATAGCTTGAATATGATACAGCAGTCAAAAATTACATATGTTCACAGGCCGTGCCAATGGGGGTGAGGGGTCCAATCAACAAATGTGTAACACATAGCATCAACACCACCCCCCAGCTAGACAGGTGAAACATACAAACACAGAATAAAAGTAAACACACCACTGCTTCCCAGACTACAGGCAGGATACTACCAATGGGAGAGACCTGCCAAGTCTAATCTTGAAACAAATAAAAGAATGTCCCTTGTGGGACACCCCAAATATTCCATGATATTCGGATTTCCAGCCATTATACTGATGTCCAGTGGTAGGCCACGCATGTTCTCGGTCTACAAGGTTGGAGAAGCCTGATGATCCATAGGGCGAGACAACATATGAGATGGGTCCTGTGAAGTGGAGAGTGGGTACTGTGTAGTGGTGTGTTCATACCCAACCTGCACCCAGAGTAAGGATGAATGCTGTAGAGGAGATGCGGGTGGGGGAACTATGGATATGTAATTATGGGTCTAGATATGCAGGTGTTTGCTGGAGTGGGTCTATTCGGACCGCCCCAGGGATGTAAGCAACAGTGTGTCTTGGACAGAGCCGACACCTAATGAGCAGCCACACCCGGTACGAGTCCCACTGCAGCAAAGTCTAGTGTACATGGCAAAGGACGGTATAACCAGATGTGTTGTTGCAAACCCACTAAATGACACCAAAGAACACTTGGTTGCAACACCCCACAGTAGGCATGTAGGCCAAACTAATTGGCATCACAAGGTATTATTGCTGTCCAGACCTCTCAACTGTCCCTGATATAGACTCCGATTTTAGGTCTGTCCCTCTTAATCTCCCTGAAAACCAGTGAGTGCTGAAGAAAAGGTGGTGAATTGCTCTTAATAAACAATGATAGTAATTCAGAGTTATAGACGTTTCATGTCAGAAAACCTATATTAAGTCACATTCTCTTATGCTGCAAATATTTCAGGTTAATACTACACATATTTAGAAAATGTTCCTGATAGTCCCTGATTATTTGAGGGGTTGTCCCTGATCCTGTTGAGATATGTCTCTGATCGGTTGAGAGCTATGTTGCTGTCCTCACCCCCACCCAGGGGTGTGATTGTCCGGACCTACCCCCCATATGCAGGGTATATACACAGCTATCACTGAAGAAGACATGGTGAGCTGTGGACCTTCCCATCAGCCGATCTGCACATCCCTGGACATGTCCTCTACTATCAGCCCCTCTGTGTGGCCCAATAACACCACTTACCTATCGACCCCTGTTGCATTCATAATAATGCCCACAGTCACAAGTAGGTGACACCTTCCACACAACTATATTGGCAGAATCTGGAACCCCCAACCCAGGTGTATTACCACAGCTGTCCCAGACTACACATGTAAAAATACATGAAGGGAAAACCCAAGCAAACTTGGATCACCACCTGGCAAGGTCCGCCACGCCCAGCACTCCAGACCCCTACACCAACTACTGACACTGACACATCCTGTCCTGCCTCGCATACATATCCCAACACCCTGCAAACCTGCACTACCGCTCCCCCACCAATCAGCTGAATGGCCTACTATACAGTTAAAATGTCCCCCCCTCCACCTACCTGCCTACACCTCGACTATTCACATCTACTGTACAACACAGGTATGGTATAACTAAACCTAACCTGAATACCTGAGTGTAGCCTAACCAGAAATGCTAAACTGGAGTCCCACTTAACCTTACACTGACCTTTGTGAGCAGTCATACCTGACATGTATATCTGATGTAGGCATGTATAAAACCAACATGTACATGAAGTAGCGTGGGGGGTATGCGGCAGCATGCGGGAGTATGCCTGTGTGGGTGGCGGTAAGCATTGCCCACAAAGATTAAGCAAAGTAGAACGCCAACTGTGCCAATGAGGGTGAGGGGCCCAATCAACAAATGTGTAACATGTAGTATACCCCCCCCAGCCAGACAGGGGAAACATACAAACAAACACACAAACAATGTAAACAATCCACCACTCCCCAAACCACAAGCAGGACACAACCAGTGGGAGGAACATTGTGGACCTGCCAACTCTAATCTAATCTAACTATGGGTATGCAATTATGGGCCTAGGTGTGCAGGTGTTGGCAGACGCAGTTGTATTCGGACTGCCCCGGGGATGTAAAAAATATTGCGAATTGGGCCGAGCTTCCACCCATATCTCTCAACATCTTAGAGCAAATAATCTGGACAATACCTAAAATGCTGGTGGGACAAATAGGAATAGATTTTAAATATTCCTCTTACAAATTTAGAAAGTTGATAGAATAATAGATTTTGCATTAGCATGAATATTCTGAAGGATGTGGAGTCTTAAACACAAATATTTGTCCTTATGTAATGACTTTGGTTCCCAGGTATTTGCCAGACAGGTGAAGAGTTTAAGAGGAACACACCAAATATAGGAAGCAAAACTCTGGGCATTCTGCGAAAATCTGTACAGTGGACAGGTATGCTTCCCCCTAATGAGCAGCCATTCCTGATATGGGTCCCACTGCAGCACAGTCTATTTTACATGGCAAAGTACAGTATAACCATATGTGTTCTTGCAAAACCCACTACATAACACCAAAGAACACATGGTCACAACATCCCACTGTTGGCATGTAAGCCGATCAAATTGGCATCACAAATTATTGTAGTCCTCACCCCCACCCAGGGGTGTGAGTGTCCAATGCAAACTCCAAATGCAGTGTATATGTACAGCTGTTGTAGATGACATGGCCAGCTGTGGACCTTCCCTGCAGCCATCCTGCACATCCCTGGATAATTCCCCTACTAACTCCCCACTTTGTTCCCCATGCACACCATGTACCTATCAGCCCCTGTACCATTCCTATTAATGTTTAAAGTTACACGTAGGTGACACCCTCTCCCCCCACTTTATTGCCAGAATCTGGAACCCCCAACCCACATGTATTATCTCAGCTGACCCACAGGACACATGTAAATAACACATGAAAGAACACCACAAGCACACTTGGATCAGCACAGGCTCACCACCTTGCAAAATCCCCCACCCCCCAACTTACACTCTGTAACACTACATCAACTAGTGAAACTGACACCTCTTGTCCTGCCTTGCATACAAATCCCAACATCTGACAAACCTTCCCTATTGCTCCCCATCCAATTATTCCTACAGGCTACTATACAGTTACAATGTCACCCCCACTACCTACCTACTCCTTCACTATTCCCCTCTACTGTACCACACAGGTATGGAATAACTACACCTACCCTGAATACCTGCGTGTAACCTATCCAGAACTGTTAAACTGGAATCCAACTTCACCTTAAACTGACCTTTGTCAACAGTCATACTTGACATGTAAACCTGACCTAAGCATGGATAATACTGACATGTTAAGAGAAACTAAGCATAAAGAATGGGGGATGTAGCTATGTTATGTCTGTTACTCACTATGAATGTGACCACCTCAGTATTAACTGGAATTAGTAGCTGGGGTCACTGTGGAGCTGTACTCCTCGGGCCACCGCTGAAAATGGACAAGCATACAGTCGGATTGTCCCAGTTGACAAATGTGAACTAAATACATGAAGTTGTGCAGGGGTATGTGGGAGCAAGCAGGTGTAATCCTGTTTGGCCGCCGGTATGCAATTACCACACTGGTGAAGCAATGTAGAAGCTAACACAGTGCAAGATGCCACAACCAGAGGCAGCAATGCTGAGGCTCACCCAGACCAGCTCATACCAGCCTACAATTGCCCTACAGTGTCTTAGTCACTCTGTAGCCAACAGCAGTCATCGTGGCCATTAACAAAGTAATCTGCACTGTCACGTTGCAACCCCCGACCCTGCACACTATAGTCGACGTGAGTTCCTCTAAGCCATGACGGATACACATTCAGCTGCTGTGATCACAAACACATCATACAGCACAGTCATCCAACAGCATAGGAAATGTATATAAGTGTGTGGATTAATACCAGCAAATATGTGTCCATTGCTCAACCACAGTATTACGAGCAGTTAGCTCTGCGCACAACCACACACACCCAAGTTCAACTGCTCAAATGTCCCTTACTCACTCTGTATCCAACAGACGGTGTTCTGCCCAGCAACAAAATATAAAGCCTCTGCAAGGCCTGAACCCAGTCCCCTGCACATCATACACTATGTGATTTACCAGTAAACCATGGCAGATGTACATAACCCTCTTATTTTCACAAACATATCATCCAGCACAATCAGTCAACAGCACAGGAAATGTAGTAATATCATACCACACAACATCTTAATGCAAGAATTCCGGACAAATTGCACCATAATGTGGGTACAAATAGGGATATCTGTCAAATATTGCTCTAATACACTTAAAACATTACTAGTTACACAGTTATATGTAGTAGAACACATTTTATGAAGGAAATCAGCACAAGTGACTAACCTCAATCCTAAGGTCATCCATGTCAATTGCCAAGAGAATGAGATACAGGCCACACATATAAGCCGAACATGCATGGATATATGGACAGATATATATCTGTAAATGTAGACAGATAGACAGCTATAGGTATATATATATATATATATATATATATATCTATATATATATATATAGATATATATATATGTGTGTGTGTGTGTATATATATATAAATGTGTATGTATGACTCACAAATAGTCATATAACAGCAATTGTACATAGATAAATATGTTCAGTGTATATATCCAAATTTGTGTATATATATATATATATATATATATATATATATATATATATATATATATATATATACATACATACATACATACACACACATATATATATATATATATATATATATATATATATATATATATATATATATATATATATATATATATATATATATATATATATATATATATATATACATATACATATCTAGAGCAATATCAATGTCCACATCTATCTCTCATATATAGATATATATATATATATATATATATATATATATATATATATATATATATATATATATATATATATATATGTGATAGACATGTGTATAGCATTTCCACATGGGAACGAAATCCTGAACCACTCCATACAACATAACAAACAATAAGCACAATTAAAGGGGGTGGGGGCACATATGAGGGACACCTGGTAATTAATGCTATGTAACCCCCTCTAGCCCTACTGGATATGCCGTGCAACCCAATATCCAGCACATGCAGTGCTTGACGGCAAGACCCTCCACAAGACAGCTACAATGCTCCAACAGTAATTCAAGTCATTTGTACATGTCAGGGCAATATCTGTAACATATCATTCAGAAAAGTCATTCTACCATAGGGAATGTACAATGTTAATGGGGTACACATTACAACGGTACAGATATGCATACACATCTATACATTGACAATTATGTTCATGTATATATATATATATATATATATATTTATATATATTTTTATATATATATATATATATATATATATATATATATATATATATATATATATATATATATATATTTATATATATATATATAGATAGATAAGATATATGAGATATATAGGTACATACACATATACACTGACAAAAGTTATTAGTAACCATACATATGTAGAAGTAGTGTGGATGTACTGGGTGCAATGTATATCCCTCAGCTACAAGCCCTGTAACTGGTACCTGTGACATGTGTAGTGTGGCAACCAGCCCCACATAGGGAATACTTACATTACACATATACCCACTCACAATTCAAAGGACATGCCACTACACACAGGTATGTATACAGACAATCTTTATTTGTGCACTATACAATAATGTATGCCATTACTGACAGCACATATAATTTGAAATATCTAACCAGTGATGGATGCAAGGCCCACACAAAACAGTAGATGCAGACAGTGTGGATATATAACATATTATGGTGTCCAGGCCAAGCCTTGCAATACGTACAACAGTAGACAACGGATTTGCCTTCAAGATAAGTAACAATCAACAATATCAGATGTAGTTCAGCAGCCTCCAGTTACACCCTATAGTCAAGCCCTAGGGGGACATGCAGTACCTGTGGTAATGTCAATGTATCTGTCACATGTATGGACCCTGACCAACAAATGCTGTGTAAGTCCACGATATGACTGAGATGATAGCAGGAATGCTAGCAGTAATTAATGATTGGCCATTACCTAACAACCCCTAACCATATCACAACAGGACAAAGCCTGCCATATATTGGAGGACAAAGGCAGGAACACAGGGCCATACTCTCAATATTGCTGTTACACACCCTGAAACTTGCTGGTGTTACAGGATGTGTTGAAACATACCCTTATGCAGGAATAAGACATCAGAAACACAAATGGATGTAGTCATGTACTGATAGCACGCAACACACACTCTGTCAGAGTAATATCTGACACAGGGCCTGTGTGGTGGACAGACAACACATGATAGGCATACCTCTGTCCAGCAAGAGGATAGGCCCACAGTAGTAAGCTATGCAGACAGACTGCATTCCAAGGTAAACTAATATGTACACACACACACACACACACACACACACACACACACACACACACACACACACACACACACACACACACACACACACCCTGCAGCATCAGTACTATATAAAGCATAACAACTCTACTCACAGTCTGTCTGTATTTCCTGATCCTCCTACATATATGTGGCTGCCCTGAGTGTGCAGGATCTTCTGTAAGATGTATTGCTTCCTGCTCTCTGTAACATTAATGCCCACACACAGGAAGGATGTCCATCACACAGGAAATGTACAGGGAATACGCCCACATGATGTAGGGATTCATAGTTGGTGGTTGCCATGACAGTGGTAATTGGAAGTATTACACGTGTAATTATATATATATATATATATATATATATATATATATATATATATATATATATATATATATATATATATATAATGTCCAATAACGTTTACAGCACATTAACGCTTCTTAACAAAAATTTCATTTTCTCTCTCTCAAAGCCTCATCAGATAACAATTAAAATTAAAATACTTAATTAATGCTTACTACTCAACTTCAACAAAATCCTCCCTCCTAATGAAGTGCATCAATACTATCAAAATCAAAAAATCAAAAAGCTCATAAATAACCAATATTATATATATATATGGCTATCTGGATAGGTATATGTCCATACATTTCCACCATATGTCATGGACTTGAAGTGTAGTCCTACCCCAGCCCCTATAGTCCCAAAGTTGTAGTGCAAGGGGATGTCACGTATGTATAGCAGGTATATTACTAGACTATTGCTACTGTCATTGGTATTGTCTTCACAGACATGGTGTGTGTGGAAGGTGACATCTGCATATAACATGTGTGCCATTGGCTACTGACAGACATCTTAAGGGAATCATTGTAAAGTACCACCGCTAGCATGTAATGCTCCTGTGGAGTGCAGCAGAGATATTGGCCAATATATGTGGAACTTCAGACACACCCTGTACAGTCCAGAGGTATACACATAATCCCTTAGTGCAGAACATGTGTACCAGGCCTGACAATATGGATGTAGATAGCCATGTTGATGGGTATAACACATAACAACTGGTATACATTTGCCACCATAGGTTTTGGATTCACACACTCCTGTCTGGCCTGACACATAATGACTGTTGGTGCAGGGGTGCCATGGGCACATACTACCCACTAGTATTGACATACATCTGTACAGCATCCCACTGCTCTGTCTGACATGCATGACTTTTAAGGGAGGCACGGCAGCAGTACATCTGACAAATGTCTGCACATGACATCTCACTGGGTAAGTACACTAAGCTGCTATGCATGTAACAATGCACTGTGCAGGCTACAGGCAGACTGGCTCAACACTGGCCTACATCTCGTATGGGGGAATGCACATGTACCTGCATATATAGCAGGCTCAGCAGCCATGTTACAGCACAGGATAAGATACACCTGTGTGAAAGTGCATAACCACAACCAATGTGAACACAGCCACAGCCACATATGGTAAGCTAGCATATTATTGCAGTATATGGACTATCTGTTGTACACCATTCTCATATTTTCCACTCACAGAATGGCCCTACATATACTGGGCTGCAACCCAGTTTGGTCTTATGGCTGTCTGTGGTATGGGACATGTGTGTGTATGGCCCTACAAACATGTACGGCAAAACGGTACCCTACAGTGGGGCAGCATGTAACATCAGATAGAAGGGGAGCTAGAACAATGACATCTTCCACAGTCTGTACACAGGCTAAAGTGCATATTAACAATACACACACTGCCGACATTCACCATCACTACACAGACCTCAGTACTGTACAAACATCCAGAGGATGTCCAGGTTATGTCATGAAATGTAACCCCTGCTGTACATGACATGTGTAGCAATCTTATATATCACTGGCTTATTATCAGATATGATGACACTATTTATGGTGTACAGCACATATGCACCACTTCATGCACGACATATGTACAAAGGTTGACAGAGGTGTGGCTGACAGCACATACACAGGGCCAGTATAGACATTTTTCTGTGATAACCTCATATATTTACCATTGTAATGCGGTTTGTTGCAACATATGTCCAATGAAGTATATGAAGTCCGTAACTGTCATGGCCTTCACCATCTACAGACTGCAATCCTCACACTACCTTCTGCATTTCACAGATAGATGCACTGTGGCTAACACATGAAACCAAAGGCACAACACTGCCCAGTCTGCAGATGACCCTGCAGATCATGGAACTGACATATCCAGACAAACACTGTTAAATCAACATTACTCCAAATGCAGTATAGCAGCACATACAGTTTGTAGACAGGTCAGTCACATCCCTCTCCTGTTTGTTGCCCTCTTTCCACAGTGTATGTTGTTAGAGGTAAATCCCCAATCCATCTGAGATGCTGTTTGCCAAATGGCAGATCTAGTTCCTGCTCACAATGACTGAAAAGGGCCAAAACCACCATGATGTTCCCAGGTATTGGAGTGCATTTCCATGCAATTGGCAATGGGAATGTTGCCACAGCTGTTCCACATGCAATCAGCTAGGGGAGGGCTGCAATTCATGCAGAGGCCATCAGCTGATCATGAGCATCACTTAAAATATGCATGCTGCTGCCTAAGCAAAGCAGGTGTGGGTCTCCACATCCACCAGAGAGGGCGTGGGGAAGGCAGACAGAGGCAAATATATGTCAAGGAGGGGTGGGAGAGTGAAACTGAAGCATGTTTGTGTCACACACCTACCAGTACAGGGTATCAAACCCCCAACAACTATGTAATGCTATCACAGTTCAATACAGTTATTGGATGCACCACATGGGTTAACTGCTGGGGAGCACTCAGAACATTTATGTGATGGTGAGTGACATCTGCAACAGTGATACAGTAGATATACAGTAGGTGACGTACACGTGCCTGTCTGCATGTACAGGTGTCAACGTCAACACAGGCACACTCACACAGGGATGTACCACATTGACACACTTGGCAGGGCCAGGAGTGCAACTCATCACTAGTTGGATTGCCACAGCACATCAATGTGCAGGTAACACATGCACCACATGGGTCATACGGAGGTCATATGGGCAGTGAGTATGAGGAGGTGTCAGACATCAGACAGCATGCTTCAATGTGCCCTGGGGGGTTGTAGTGAGTGTGGATGTGGACATATGCACCATACAACACACACACAAACACACAGGGTGCCAGTTCTGACATGCATGGGTGCATGTCTGCATGGGTGTGAGGTGGTCAACTGTATCAGCAGGCTATACAAGGATAGGTGATGGGTATACCTTGGCATCTGGGTAACTATTGTGTGTGGCCAATGCTGTGCATCACTTGCCATGTATGTGTTCCCTAGTCCATGACATGGATGGTGTCTAGGATGTGCACACCTCCCAAATGCATGTACAGTGACATGTGGAACTGTACCTGGGGTGTCTGGCCCATACTGTGAACACAGATTATCATCAGAGGTGCCCTGTATGGTTGACATTGTGATGTATGGTAGGGCCATCATAAATGAAATAAGCAAAATCCCCTGCACATTGCCCACAGGTGTCACACACTCACACCCACCTCTACACAGGATACGAGTTACAAACACACACACACACACACACACACACACACACACACACACACACACACACACACACACACACACACACACACACACACCTGTCATGTCTGGGAAGAGATCCCATACCTAACTAGTTTGCTACACTACAGTGCTACGCAGTTATAGTATTTGCCATGGACATTACTGAAGTACATCTTCCCCAAAGGTATCTTTCACAATGAATGACATCAGCAGGATTATCAAACTAGGGCATTTCAACTGTACTGCGTGTGACTATCATAAAATGCATTGCTCCCTACACAGACAGTGATACACACACAAAACATTCACAACTGACATGTGTGGGTATAGAACCCCTGACTGAGGTCTATATCACACTACAGCATGGAGCTGTTTAGGACGCACCACAGGGATTACTAGAAAAACCCTTCCCCAAAGGTGTATTTCACAATGACTGACATCAGCAGGATTGCCAAAGTAGGGCATTTGTAATTTACTATGAGTGAGTAGTCTTTAATGCATTGCTCCATACACAGACATTGAAACACACACAAAACATCCAGAACCCTACCACCATTCTAAATCACACTACAGCAGTATGCAGTTACATGACGCGCTACAGAGATTACTGGGTTATCATTTTCCCAGAGGTGTATTTCTAGGTGGGTGACATCAGCAGCCTTGCCAGTGTTGAGTATATGAATTCTAAGGAGTGTGAGTACCCTAAAAAAAAAGCATTGTTCTCTACTCAGTCAGACACACAAACATTCACAATTGGCAAGTCTGGGGTTAGAATACCTACCTCTCTACTTCATCACATTACAGCAGTATGCAGTTACAGGACACGCTACAGAGATTACTGGGTTATGATTTTTCCCAGAGGGGTATTTCTAGGTGAGTGACATCAGCAGCCTTGCCAAAGTTGAGTATATGAATTGTACGGAGTGCAAGTAGCCTAAAAAACGCATTACTCTCTACTCAGTCAGACACACACAAATGTAGTAACAAAGTATAGTAATTTGATAAATGTGTCTTGTTATTTTTTTTATTTTATTTTATGGAGTAATTTTTGTGACACACAAGTGCATAGTGAATAGAGACTTGTCTGTTTGAAACTGTTTGTATAGCTGCTTAATTATTAAAAGCTATCACATGATGATGGTGAATAGACCTAGAATAAATAAAAGTTTAGAATCCATTTATTTTGATGATCTTAAAAGCTTGGCAATGATGAGACCAAGAGCGCGCTTGATTTAAACTATTGGGATTCGCTTTGTGCTTGTTTTGGCTATGGTTTGTAAAGACACACACAAACACAGATTCATACACACACAGTTGTCAGGTTTGGGGTTAGAACACCTATCTAACTACTTTATCACACTATAGCAGTACACAGTTACAGGGTGCGTGACAGAGATTATTGTGCTATGGTTTTCCCAGAGGTGTATTTCTAGGTGGGAGACATCAGCAGCCTTGCCAAAGTTGAGTTTATATACTGAACAGAGTGTGAGTAGCCTAAAAAGCATTACTCTCTACTCAGTCAGAGACAGACAGGCAAGCACACAGACACACACTTGCCTGGTCTGGGGTTAGAACTACTACCTAATTAGTTTATCACTACAGCAGTACGCAGTTATGGGACCCACCATGGAGCTTACTGAGCTACAGCTCTCCCAAAGCTGTAATTCACATTGGATGACCTCTGCAGGCTTTTCATAATACTGCTATGGGGAGGGCAGTGTGTGCATGGGCCATACCCCATTCATGTAGGGGTTTACATGCCACATGCAGGCACACATGGGGTCATATGTCACAGGTACGTGTATACAGCTACTAGATGGCTACTTCCTTGTACAGTCATGCTGCACAGCTGGCACGTGCACCACATAGTCTTTCATGCTAACAGGTACTGGTGGCTAGTATCTGCAGTGAGTTACATCTGCACCTCATGTGTTTGGGATCCTTTGGCTGTGTGCTGGGTGGGGCAAGCCTGGATGGCTCCTTGTCACGGTCACCCTCTTCCACACTTCTATGCCTGTGTACCTTTGGCTTATTATAGTGTGTTGTCCTTACATATATGTCTGTATTCCTATCCACTGTGTGTGCAAGGCAGGAGTGGTGCATACTGACATGTGTTGGCACTGACAATTGCGAATGCCAGATATGTCTGGTCCACTGGTGTTTGCAGACATGGCCTTCACATATTTTAAGTGTGTGAGCATGCCCAGTATGACCTTTCAGTATGTTGTTGACTGACATTGCCTTCATTCCTCTAAGTGTGTGAGCATGCCCATTATAGCCATCTGTGTTGCATGTGTGGATGAAATCCAGGTAGTTTGTACTGCGTTGCAGAACTTTGTGTTGTACACTGACAGGTAGCATGCTGTGTCTGCAGGGTATCCATCGGTCATTTGGCATTGACTGTTGCTACATTTCTGTATAGCAGGGGGGACACCTGACTGTTTCTACTGTTCTACACATGAGTGGGAGGGGCACACCTCACTGCTACTATAAGTGTACATTGGATGGGGGGCACACCTGACACTTGTACACATTTGCAAGGACTGTACTGGTATGTCAGGTACTCCATTTCAATCTGTAGTCTTACATATCCTGCTGGCTAGAGGCATACCAGTGTACTACAGATCCTAGCTTTGTTTACCTACATATGTGTTTCTAACTTCCTTGCCTTCACAACTTACATCTGACTGCCTGGCCTGCTGTGGTCTGGGGGAGGGGTTACCCATAAAGCACATTCAGAGGCCATAGTACAGCATTTTTTTGTGTTTGTCTTCACCTGTCCTGCTGGCTGAGACTGTTGGGTATGTGAACATTCCTGACTGGCATGTGTGGCTTTTATGGACACACATGTTGCTCAGCCCATTTCCTGCAGTGGGTTGTGTCACCCTGTGTAGTACTGGCTATTATGGTGACTCCAGTATGTGTTTCAGATGTCATGGTGCCACTATGGGTGTCTACTGTCTGCTGCCTTAACATGCGGCCACCCAATTCCCTTGCATGATCACATCCATACCATAGCTACAAGTAATAACACATTCTACTCCATTTGGCAATTGGTGGGTTGATTGACTTACATTGAGGGTGTTACGGACTTGAGGATGGTGCTGGAGGGCTGCCTATGTTGCCTGCACATAGTACACTCCCTATATATAGTTGGGCACAGGTAGTGTCATGTTTGGCATCCATTTTATTATCTGTGCGAGTCAGAGAGAGGTGTCATTCCCTGGGTCCCTACTGTGTCAGTGCATATGCTATGCATTGCCTCTTTGCCAAGGCCAGAGCATACTGGGCATGGCTCCTTCTGCCTACTGGGGCAGGCTCAGGTTGTTCCTCCTCCGAGTCACTCTGTGCCTGTACAAGCCTTGGCATTGGTGGAGGGCTGTGTGGCTCTGCCCCATGCTATTCCTGTTGCAGCTGTTTCCACAGAATCATATTGTGTAGCATAGCAGATACCATAACAATCTGGGTACATGTAGCTGGTGAATACTTCAGGGATCCACTGGATGTGTCCAGACACTGGAACCATGACCTGAGCATCCCAAACACACACTCTATTATATGTCTGGCCTGTGCGTGTGCCTCATTATGGTGTTGTTGTTCAGGTGTGTGTGCATTTCTGATGGGTATCAGCCTCAGCTCCAGTGGGTACCCAGCATCCCCCACTAGGTGACCATAGGGGGTGTCCACATCTGCAAATCTGTGGTACAGTTGCATCAGATACCATATGTGTGAATTGTCATAGCTTCCAGGGCAGCCAGCACACACATTCATTATAATGTCCTGGGCATCACATACGACCTGGCAGTTGATGGAGGGGATGCCCCTGCGGTTGATGTAGGCCCTACCCTGCTCACCGGGTGGTGCTTTGATGCATAAATGCATGCAGTCTATAGCACCCACTACCCAAGGGTATTCTGCTATTTGGTGGAAGAGATGCATATTGCTGGTCTAAGCTGTGCTAAGCTAGGGGCAATCCCGAGCCACAGGGCTCCAATCTCCTTACAGTTTGCCTGACACCCCCCCATGATGTCACCTAGTCTTGCAACCAGGTATTTCTACTCTTACACTCTTGGGACCTGCCTCACACCCTGGGGAAAGCTGGGATCCAGTATCCTTCCTCTCATTTGCATAGGATTGCCTGCTAATGCATAGTTACTTGTGTCACACTGTGCCTCCCCTCTTAGCAACCACTACTCATTGGCCAGGTTGTCTTTTGTCTACCATTGACTTGCATGGCGGAATACTGATTTTAGTTAGAGTGTTGTTTTTAGGTTTATTTTCTTATTTCCCCACCGGTCCCGTTTGCGTGCCGCTGCCCTATGCTTCAACAGACGTGATTGGCGGACATATCATAAAGGTTGGATTTTGTACATTTGGCATTATTTGCAATGCCAGTGGCCTTCTACTTGGCCACTGGCATGCTTCCTCAATGCTATGCAGCCTTTATTTGGAGCTGTCATAGCTCTGTTTTGCAGTTTGCAGTGCCGTACTCGGTTACTAACTGTGAGTACATTTCTGCATATTATGCTAGTCTTGCACACCCTGTTTCCTGGATGGCAAATTTACCTCATTTGCATGGTTTTCACCCACAAATGAGGTGATTTGCATACGGGGGCTGGGGACGTGCAGCACTAGTGCTACAGCGCTCACGCACGTCAAACGTGCACATACGTGAATCGCTTGGCCGCCATATTGGCAAATTTCATCTAACAGTAATCATGCACACCGTGCAAGCTTTTGAGAATCCAGGGGAGAAGAATTTATATCTTTCAGATCTTATTTGCTGTAAATAAAATTATGGATGAGTTTTAATATTAAGGAAAAAATGTCACAAAATAAACATAAATATTTCCTTCTTCTAAAGAATTTGCATCTAGGGTATAAAGATATGCTGCGCTAATTAATAAATGTAACTATAACAGACAGACATGCACATACATATATCATAGGTAACCAACCATGCTCCTCCCCTTTATTCTTATTTCTGTAGTTGATGATGAGGTAAATTATAATTGTTGCCAGGTACAGAGAAGATTGGAAAGGCAAACCAAGGTTCCTTAAGTATGCAAACATTAAACATATTTTGAAATAAGTATCTTTGAATAAGCAAAGCATTTTATAGAATATGAACTGAAAATAGCCCCTTTTAGTAAACATTCAGATACAAATAATAATGACATATTATTACAGAAATAATGTGTTGCCTTTACTCAATTTAAACACAATTTATTTCAGTATTGCTGCAGCATATTTTTTAATATGAAATGCATTACCATTTCATATCTTAAAACCTGCTTACTTGCTGCTTATCTTTCTCATACTGCAGACTATAGTCTCACTGTAAAATGGACTACCATTTCAAACCTTGCACTTGTTTATTAGATGCTTATCAGTCACATTTTCCACAAAAATTTCTACATTTCTTGAAATTTGATCTCCACATTCAGGAAGCTGTAAAGAAAACACACCAAAAACTAGGCTGCCTCTACAGAGTTAAACACCACCTTACTGACACTGGTAGAAAAAACATAGCCACTTCTTTTCTACTCCCGACCCTGTTATATGCCTCTCCTATCCTCACTAATATCACTTCTTCCATATCAGACTAGAACAATCCTATAATAAAGTACCAAATTTTCAACCAATGGCAATATAGATCATATTCCTGCCTCTCTCTAAAATAACTAAATTGGCTCAAGCTAAATAATTCTCTATTGTATTCACAAGTAATTTCAGCCTTCGAAATACTGCACAACCATGAAAATTTTCCATCTCTTTGCTCCACCATTCAACCTTACACTACTAAAAGATATCTACACTCCACTGACAAATCATTAGTCTCCATAAATAACCATAACACACATGCAGGATAGTCCCTGTATTCACACTGCATTGCTAATAGCCAGAATACCATCCCACTCACAACCACTGGTTAAACTGGTACTAATATTGCTATATGAATTCATGCCAACTATACTCCCTTCTATCATCTCCTTTAACTTCCTTGTGCCTCCTCCTCCCCTCATTCCTGTCTTTGGGCTGCTCTAACTCTACATTGTAAAAAAATATATTCATATGCACCCCATGCATCTGTTACTTTTAATCAAAACTGTCGATGATGCAACTCATGTCAATAACAACTAAATAATGGCGCTGTTGCTCATAAATGAAACTGATTGTAAATGATGAAACAATGCTAATGATGGTTATGATGTCTGTATAATGGAGCTTTTCTCCCCGGGCCTCCACTGAAAAAATACTCTGCTCAGTTGGACTTTCACAGAAACAAATGCCAGTAAATAAATAAATAAATATAAAAATGTAGCACCATTTCAAATCTTAAATCCTTTTATTAAATGCTAAGTAATCACTTTCAATAAAGAATATAGTGAAGTACCAACAAATTATGACTGAATTTACTCTCTCCATTTTGTGTGTCTCTCAACCCTTCCCTCTCTCTTTTTTATTTTAATTAAACATTACTTTGCATTTCTTTTTGTTTTCATTTCTCTCCCATTTATGTTCATTTTCCAACAGGTCCAGAGATCACAGGAGTAACCCAGCCACTTTTCTCCCCAGTCAAGGAATATTTGGCATCTCCCTACCCAAGGGCACCCCTCACAGGGTTATGGCAGTGGCTCTGGTCTTGTAGGCACATTGATACAATGTAGTCTTTTTAAGCCATGGAACTTGTGAGCTCTATGATTTGTTAGAGGATGTAGTGAAGTGGGATGGGGAGAGGAAATGTCAGCCCATGCAAGATCTTTTACATTGGGTGCAAGACTCCCTGCCCCAGTCAGCTCCAACCGCTAGCCACCACAGGCCCCTGCCCTCTCAACACTGTGGTCCTCTACTGCACAATCATCAGGCAATGGAAACATTTGAGGTCTTTCAGACTGGGGTGTTCCCGGCAGCAATTCCTCATTGCTTCCCTCTCTCCTTTACTAATCCTCTCTCCTACATTCTCTAACCTACTTATTTCCCAAACTGCCCTCTTACATTAAAAAATTGAAAAAAGGATTCTGTCCCTCACCAAAAATATAGTACCACTCTCCTTCTACTTCCTCAAGCACAGCCATCTTGACATCTACCTTTTGAGCATTCCTTATGTTCTGCATCCCTATTTCCAACTTTCCTATCTTCTCATTTCTCAGATTTAAATTAATTCATCTTGGTGTCAACATAAGGACATTCCTATAAGAAAAACACAATTGCTTTTATATAGGATGTATAACAAAGCTGGTTTATTTATGTTACTAGAAAAAATAAAACTCACTACTTCCCTTCTTCTATGATCCCTGTAATGGCAAACCAACATCACAATACTTATGACAAAGCCACTTCCAATGTACTGCCCAGAGTTTTCTCCAGAAATGTTTTTGAAACCATGAAACACTGAACAATTTCATGTAGTGTTCTGGATCATATGTCCACATATTTTATATAATCCAGCACATATTTACACCGTGTCAAAATATTTGCAAAAATATCTAAAGGGTGGATGCTTGCATTGCACAGTATAAGAAAAATACAAATGTTCCGATGAATGTCACATAAAATATCAAATTTTCACAAGAGGGAACATACAGAGTGATCATTTCAGTGTGAGTTTATAATGATAGAAAATATGAAAAACTAAAATATATTTTTCTTTGCATTGGGGAATCCCTGTGCACCCCTGCACCCCCTGCTAACTATGTACTAACTCTGAGATCACATAGCAGCAGGATAAGGACAAATTCCCTTAACCTCTACAATGCAGTCTATTGCAAAGGGCTGCCATCAAAAACATTCCATTTGAAACAACATTCACTCATACCAGTGTTTGCTTTTTTTTACAAAAGAAAAGAGCATTCTCTCAAATGAGTGTTTGTTTTTTCAAGCTGTAACCATTTATATATACCAGCTGTGTAACAACGCTTATTATTTACTATATGCAGAAGAAGAGTATGGCCTACTATCTTAAAAGGTATTTTGATATCTAGTGAAATATAACAAGTAATCCACCTATTTTTTTATATTACCAAATATAGTCTGTGGCAAACTGTATGGTAGTGAGTGTATTCCAGGCAAAATGAAGCCTATGGTTTGAATCTAAAAGGTGACCATACCTGTTAGTGAAATATTCTGTGAGCTAGCCATGTTTTTTGAAGGCTTTAGGTGTTTTGACAAATGTTTGCGAAGGGCAGAAATTTTTTTTTCCTCAAAAAAGTTTTTATTATTTTTCTTCAAAAGTAACAAAAATTTTAGTTAATATTTTTTTTCATCTAGATTGAACAAACAATAAACATTCAGAAAGAAGAAAATGTACAAGAGAAAACTATACACATTATTTACATTTGGCTCGAAGTTACAGCTGTAAAAATAATCAATATAATACAACATATGTATATTTTAGAAAAGTTTCCTTTCTTCTTTTTTTCCCTTTTTTCAAGAGGATTCATTTTTAGAGTCTCAATAAGGGATATAATCTTCCTCCATGGATTATTGCTCCATAGATTTGGAAAAAACCTCTGTTCTTTAATTATGATTTCTATCAATGCTGTTTCATTCAATAATATTAGAAAAGTCTTGCTAGCAGCTACTAGCATTGTCCACAGTATAAACAAATTACTTCTCTTCATTTCTGTCTTTTTATTTACATTGAACAATATTAAAGACTTAGATAATACAAATGAATCTGTAGATTTAGCTTGTATGAAATTATTAATGTCTTCCCAGTAATAAGCTTTGCCTAGCTTGTTGGGTGTATAAAAGGGTCTATGGAGAAATTTTCACATGTTTATTCTCCATATGTGTGTGTTAGATGTTAATTTAATGAAAAGGAGTAAATTTGTTTTGCTTTCCAATGATAGATTTATTGATTGTCGTTTGGTGATAAAATTCCAGAATTTCTGTTGTGGTTTAACTTTATAGTTGATCAATATTTTATATAATCTTGAAATAGTGTTCTTCAGATTATGATTGTTGTAAATTGTTTCATTTAGATAATTTATAAAACTATGTCTATCCTTGAACGAAGAGTTATTGATTATTCTGCATAGGTCTTGTGAAAGGGCCAGAAATTTTGATGGATAGATAAGGGATTGATTGTGTGGTGTGGAATGCTGATAGAAAGCTTAACATGAGGTGTGTGTGGCCAAGATGCTGAGCAGTTAACGGCAGTGTTTTCTAGCTCTGTATTATTTAAATGTCCCTGACAGGACTTTTCCTAACAAAACTCAAATAGAATGTTTCAAAACTTGATTTATTTATAGTTGAACATCTGCTGAAAGGTTTACTACAAAATAAAAAGTTTGAAACTATTTAATTGCTTTTTCCTGTCAAGAAAACTAGAAAGAACTAATTGTCTCAGAATGAGCCACTCTAAGCCCAATGTATGGGACAGTTCAATGAAAAAAAAGATATACAGACTATACTAAGTAACATCAATGAGTTATCTGTAAAGATAGATAAATTAGAAAGTGACATGGACAATTTAAAGAGGAATGCAAAAAACAAGTTGAAGTGCTGAGTGAATCTCTTAAACAACAATCATCACAAATTTCGAGTATAGAAGAGATAGTGCCTGATTCTGATGGAAGATTACTTGAAAATGAGAATAACACTGAATTTCTTCTGAAAAGGATCCCTGATAAAGAGGGAGACAGTATGATTCAATTCCTTAATACCAGCCTGCCTAAAACTTTGAACCTGCCTGAAGCTTTTTCATTTGGCATCAAAAGGGTACATAGACCACTTTCCAACTCAACTTAAAAAAAAACAAAAACACGTTCATCAAGGTTAGTGATCGTAAGATTTTTCTCAAGTCAAAATAAGGATTTAGTCTTAAAAGCTGTATGGACTAATTATCCTGTTAAAATTAAAGAAAACAGTATAAGATTTGACAATGACTATTCAACATTAGGGATGTCAAAGAGAAAAACATATGTGCCACTTGTTAAAAGCTTAAAAAGGAAACAAAATTAAAGCAGAAATATTGTTTCCAGCAAAAATAAGGATTCACCTTCCAGAAGGAAAGAAGATTTCTAATACCTTGAAAGATGCAATGGACTTCATACAGAAAAATAAAATCCTAGAAAAAAATCAAGAAATGGATTGGAATCTATCAACTACTTTGAAGGAAAATGCAACAAGAGATGGTTGGTTAATAAAAGCTAAACAGTAAAAACTGAAGGACAAATGAAAATCAATGTATTTCATGGTTACAAATTCTTATTAACTTAAAGAAGTGCTTGATACTTATGAACATGTGCTGCGTATTATGTCTCTCCCTACTTTAACTGGTTACTAGTTTCCCTTTTTAAAATGTTAGACTTTAATTATTTAATTATTTTAGCTACATATGAATTAAAGCCAGTTATTTTCATTTGAAAGGTTACGCTACTGATTTTATTAAAAGTTAATCATTATTATGATAAGCTTATGTTAGGTGGCACACTTTCTGATATCTTGGCATAGTTAAGTAATGTACTATTAAATATAATACAGGATGCAACGAATGACACTAATGAGGCATGTCAAGTTACATTCTGGTTTCTTAAAATTGTCGGGCAGTGTGCTGCTGATAGTATACTTGACATGAAATGTATTTTGAACCACTGCCAGTTATTAGATAGTTTTGAATGCTTGCTACTGATAGTATACCTGATATGCAATAGTACCCAGACATGTTATGTTATAAACAAAATATAAAAAATATAGTTTCTTACAAATATAAAAGTTAATATTTGAATATTATCAAATAATTAGAGTGACATTCACATTCTTACAAGTTAAACCTGGATCATACATAACTGTCATTCTTTTAATGCAAGTTTATATGCTGTGTGTCCATTAAAAAATTGACACTTTATATTAAACATATCATACCAATAATGCTTATTGAATCATTAGATATTATTTCTGTAAATAAAATAGCTTTTGCATGGTTAACATACTTTAAATATTTTTTTGTCATTTTAGTGGTATGGAAGGTTTTGAGGGATTGATGTATAATGTAGAGGTGGCTTGGAGTCACTCGTGAATATTTTTTGCATGAATTACAGCTGATAAATTGGTCATTTGCAAGCCCTTGTTACGAGGACCACTTGAAACAGCTTAATTATGTCATGTGTCATGAGCACTTTTGTGATGCTGTGGGAGTTCTGAACATTCTAAGAACTGTCCAGGTTACATCTTCCTGCCTAAAAGTATACAATCATAATATTTTGAATCATATGCTAAGATGTCAATGAATACAAGGTAGGTAATAAGAAAAAGACAGTGAATTATATTCTAAACCACCGTCAGTTATTAAACAGTTCAGAATACTTGCAATATACCAAGTGAATAGTTTATATACACTAACCTATAGAAAGGCACTTCTGTTAGAAAAAAATAGGATTGTGTTTCTCTGTTATTGTGGGGAGTGGGGTTCTTGGATAACAGTTTTCACTGTATTGCAAATTACAGAAATTATGTTAAATGTAGGCCAAGCGGCTAGAACATATATATCTGGTTGCTGCAGGGTATTCACAGTGACAGGGAGAATGTATAAAGCATGATTCCATTGTATTCCTGTTTGGGGTCTTTACTGTCAAGCCCCTTTCTTGGTCTACCAACTAGTGTGGACTCTTCTGTTCAGATTCTTCCGTTTTTCACATTCCAGGTGGTAAAGTTAGTGCCAAAGAAGCTAGATAGCTCTGTGCCTTGCTTGATAAAGGGCTGAAAACTGAGGGGGATCAGATGAAAGGGCAGTTACCAAATCTCCTGAGGAAGGGGGTGGTGCTATGGGGCCTGAAGTGGGGTTAGGTGATGTAAAAGACTGATGTAATCCATACGGGTGTAGCCTGTCAGTCAAACTAGGTGGCTATTGTTTGACCCACTTTTCTCTCTCCTAACAGCAAAGAAAAGCTTGAGTCCCAAATGAGTAGTAGAAAACATTGTCAAATACTTGAAAGTTGCTGTATAATTTTGCACAAATCATAATGTAAAAATGATTTTCAAACTCCTGACAGTTACTGTTTAGGTTTTGTACACATCTTGAAATCACAAAAACACAAAAAAATATATTACATTTGTACACATCATCTTGTGGCGTAAGCCACAAAACTTTGGGCTAGGCTTATAAATGCCTTAGGGCAGATAGCCTAGTATAAACCTATGAACCTATGAACCTATGAGATCACAAAAAAATGGAGTGGCTTATTTCCTTTGTTACTAGCTCACCAGACAAACTATACCATAATAAACATGGTGATCTACTGATCTAATTTCTTGACTGGCGTTTTCACATTAACATCAACAATTTGAGTTAATTACCAGTTTATGTCCAAGTCATAGGTTACACAGTAAGTGTTTTAGCTGTATCATTTATGGTTTAGATTCCTGAGTGCAACATACTTTTGATGGAAATGCTTGAGTTTAGACAGGGTGGTGGTGGATGTCCAGCCTGTTCTGCCAGCTTAAATCCATTTATGTATACTTATACAAAACTGATATTGAACTTGAAGCACTGCACTATATCAGTTTTTACTGAAAGTTAGATGCAGCTTTCTTCAGATTTCTTCATTGCATGCATAATGTATTTTTTAACTAGTGTTTATTCACATAAGATGACTATTAGAGGACCAGTAAGAACATAACAGATTAGTTAACAACATGGGTAAGAATATTACTCCTAAACATAAGTATTAAAACTTTCCTTCAGTATGTTATACAATAATTTAATATTGGTTTACATACACTCATTGTTTATTGTTGCTAAATTTGTTGATTTTTTTCTAGCTATATTTATTATTTAGTGGAGTTAACCATATGAATGCACTTAATGTCATTATAATATTCTACACTGATCTGCTAAAGCCCCAACTACACATTGGTAGATAGGTTCAAGTGCTTTAGATTCCTGAGTTTATTTTACTTATTTACATCAGTTTTAATAGCTACTGTATACTAGTGATTTTTTTTCTCAGGACCAAAATATACATTTCCTGTATGTCAGAATAGTCAGCCAAATTGACGGATATATCCATGTTCTTGCAATGAACCAACCCAGGCTCAGGTTATGTGCCGTGAGACAATGCTTTCTTCCTTTGAAGACTTGTTTGTTTATTTATTTATTACATCTGAGAGAGAGAGAGAGAGTCATGGAGTTCCACTTTCTGGAGATGCTGTTGAAGTACAGGAGGCTAATGTTGAATTGTTGGTTCCCAGTAGATGGTGTTAGTGTGTGGACTACAAAATTTTGTTCATGGGGTAGTTTGTGGTGACACTATTTGGAGATGGACAGTATTCTGATTTGTTAATGACATCTTTAATAGTCACTAGTTGTGAGAAGGTTAGGTGATACAGTAGTTCTGTCCAGTTTAACTGTTCTATGGCCTTTAATCTGAGTGTCCATATGAAGTAATTTAGCTGAAAATCTAACAACTTTATTAATTCATTGTTCTAGATGACTTTTCTGTGTTGATTATAGGTTTGTCAAATTTGGAGTACTATAAAGGAGTGATGGAAAAGAGTGGGTTGAGACAATGTTCTTTCTGGCATTATTAGTTAGATATGCCTTCATCCTATAGGGAAATATGATTTTCTGTTGTGTTTTTTAACTGCCTATTTTATGTGAAGGTTGAGTTTAATGTTTTCATCTATGATTGTGCATAGACATTTGGGGTGAATTTCTAATTCAGTTTTTGTAGTGTTTGATGAGTTTATGTTGAGACATATTCTTTGGGTAGTCAATTCTTTTGGAGTAAATAAAATTAATTTAGTTGTTTTAGGATGTATTAGAACTTTTGTGTATTCTAGGATGTTTTTATGGAGGTAAAGGAATCTTGGGTTATTTCTTGTAATTTGTGCATAGTTTGTGCAGAACAGATCATGGTAGAATCATCCACATACTGGACTGTGAAGGCATGCTTACTTGCTATGTGCTGGATATTTATGAGAATATTAGGGAAATATGAAGAGATATAGCTAGGAAAAATGAGAATTAATTTTGCTGTTTAACTGGCTGACATCTATTTGAAAGTAGTCAGAAATAGTCTTGAGAGTGCAAAGTTAGAGAGTGCTATGTTAAGACACGTTGTGTAATAACTTTTCCTGGGATGCCAATTCAAATGCTTTTGATTGGTCTAGGAAGAGCACAGATACCAGACTGTCTGCATTTTTATGGAGGCTTACAGTGTGGCTAAAACTAAAAAGGACAGTAGTGGTACTATGATGTGGATCAAAGCTATGTTCAGATTATGATTGGAAGTTATTTTCAGGGATGTAATTGAGCAGATAAGATTGAATACATTTCTCAAGGATTTTGGACAGAAAGGATCGAATAACTATTAGTCAGCAGTTTGAGGTATCTGTGGAATTGCCTCCTTTAGGAAAAGGCACAATCTAAGATGTCCTCCCAATATACGGACATAGCATTCTGTGCTTTATGCTGACCAGAAAGTTTTGGAGTTGTTTTGATTTGATTTTTGATAGTCTGTGTAGTAATATTTTTTATCTGTTTTAACCTTGTATTTTATTTTTTCTGAGCTATCTGTGATATTGTAGGTTAGCCTTGGTTTTATCTTGTAACCATTTCTTCCAGACCTTACATTGGTCATGAGTGGTCTTGTTTTTTTGGTCAGCCATAGTGCTATATTGGCCCTGGGATTGACTCTTTTAGCTCTGTGAAGCATGAGTTGATTTTGAATAGCTACAATAATCTGTTCAGTTCAGATATGGCTTTATCTATGGTTGGTGTTTTAAAAGGTTCCATTTACATGAACTGAAGTCATTACTAAATGTTTATCTTGGCAGGGATTTAAGTTTTTTTACCTAGTTGTAGCAGTGTTTTTTGTGTAAGTTATTACAACTTTTTATAGCAAATGTAGTATGCCTGAGGAAATGATATTGTTGTTAGAGGTGGTAAGGATCCAGTGAAAAAGAAATTGCCTAGTACTAGTCTTGTTATGGTCAGCATGTATAGAGATTGTGTGAGGCCATGTACATTTATGGTGTTTGGGAGTGCAGAGTTTAAAGTCAGTCAGTCAGTAGAATTGTTTTTGAGTGATGTTCATGGATACCCAACAGAAGAGCTCTTCACCAGTGTGGACACTGTTGCCAGCAGGATTATAGGCTGCAGTAACACATACAGATTTTGTGATTGTTGAGTTTAAAGAAAGAGATCAGAAGTTCAGTGTCATTAATTTGAGGGAGGGTGAATGAGCAAGACAACATTACTAGATTATTTCAGAACAAAAATTTTATACCACCTTGATTCACTACTTACTATAATTTAGCCCTAGCTTCACATGTATATAGATTAAGCCTTTTTCAACCCAAATCCACACATCTGTGATTACCCTCCACCACAGGGGTGAGCTTGTGTTAGTTTTACAGTCTGCAGCATCTGCACCATTTTAGTATGTTTAACTTTTGGCAGTGCACCCATCTTTATATTGTATCTTGGAATTGTACCCATCTTTATATTTTAACAGTTTTTCTTATTACTGTATTAATATGCATTAATCTCTACATTTCACAACTACAGACAGATTAATATATTGCCTATACTAAATGATCAAGTAACGTCACATATTATAATATGCATTAATCTCTACATTTCACAGCTATAGGCAGATTAATATATTGCTTATACTAAATGATCAAGTAACATCACATATTACCAAGCAATACATTTTCCACTTCCCCTTGACAGCTCTATAAAGGTGTTATGCAACAGGCACTGGTACAAAAACATACATTTTCTGAAAACTTGTTGATTCCCAGAGCAGGATCAACACTTAGCTATATGATAGGAATTACAACTGCAGAAAACTTCACATGACTATCTTGTTACTGAAGTATTTTGCCTTGAAAATATTAACTGTTTGCTAGGACTTAATGACATATATGTTGATGGCTACCTCTTTCAACTTAGCTGTTGTGACATATATTGTCATTAGATGGAACATCCTGAATTGGGAGCTAGTCATATCTTTATTCATTT
>NC_056737.1:1391267041-1391272041 GCF_019279795.1 Protopterus annectens | reverse complement strand
AAATAAGTATGGATGAAGTTGTATAGCAGCATGTCAAAACAGCATATGCAAGATCTATAGAAAGGCTATGCAGCCAAGACAGGTAAAAAATTGGGTAAATAAGTAGGCTAATGGTAGAATACCAAAGTCCAGGAAATTATCAGAATAAAGAAAGCAGGAAAAAGTGTGAGGTAGAAAAAAGATGAAATAGGCAAAGAAGGAGTACTGTGCGACTAACAAGGAGACTAAGAGAACAGTTGAAGTAGCAAAGAATAAGGTATCAATGGCAATCTACTAGTTTGTGGAAGATGATTCAAAAGATTGCATAAAGAAACTCTATCTGGTTGCAAGATAAAGACAAAAAGATAAAGAAGATAGTCATCACATACTGTTCATAAGGGATATCAGCAACAACCTACTCACCAGACAGCAGGACATCAAGGACAATTGGATGCAGTATTTCTAGCAGTATCTGAATGAAGAAAACCCAATAGATGCTATACTGACCCAGACACAGCCTATGATGAATAAGGAAATACAGCCCAACATAGAAGAAGTAAGAACGGCAATAAAGAAAATGGTGTCATGCAAAGCTCAGATGAGGTCACAAAAAATATGATCAAGGTGTTGGGTGAGTTAGGGGAGAAATGGCAATAGAGGACACTCATAGCAACATTTAGAGAAAAGCATATCCCAGATGATGGATAATAAGCATATGGCATGGCAGTGTAGAAGAACAAAGGGGGCATTCATAACTCTGGGCAGTACAGAGATACAAAAATCCTAAATTAATATTCATAGCATTACAAAGTAAGATGAGAGATGAACAATTTAGATTCAGATCAGTATAAACCCAATGTTTACAGTGAGACGAATGGTTAAGAAGAAGGTAGCTATGAGGAAAGTGTCCAACTGGACATTCCTAGACTTGGAGAAAGCATATTCCAGGGTCACAAGAAAGCTGTTTTGGACAGTCCCATGATAGTTCATAGTTCCAGAAACATTGAAAGAATTAGCGTAAACTATGTACAAGGACCCAATGACACAAGTATGAAGAGTGTGCAGACTTAGAGAGGGTTTCCCAATGGTAATAAGGTGGGGAGGCATTGAGGTTGTGATGGACTACATTAGCCAACAGGTCAGATAAAACACATCAACAAAGCTGATCTGTGCAGGCAATGTCTCATTACAAGCAGACTCTGAACAAGAACTTTAGCAAATGATGGAATGAAATACAAGACTGAAGGCACATGGGATGAAACTGAGCACATACAATATGTTTCTCATGGCAGCAAATGAGAGAATCAGAAGAAGCTGTAATTTGTGAAGGGAAAATAATTGAACAATTTAACTTCATGTATCTGGGAGGGATGGTTGAGGAGAAGGAAAGTTTGAATGACTCATTTTTAGTGGGATGTGTCAAAAACTCAACACAAATCCCAGTTTCATTACTATCCTTGCACATAGCTAAAGAATCTGTAGAAAAATGCAACCCACTGGAAAGTTATTAATTCTTAAACTTTGTGGACCCATTTACTTTTGAGACTGACATTAAAAAATAAAATACCACTGAAGTATTGTTTCACAACAGCTAGTTACAAGTTCTTAAAAATAATTCATTCCTCCATCTACAACCTCTTTTTCCCATTTTTGGACATGGTATCAGGGAATTACCTGGATCCCTTGGGATATCTCAATTTTATTATTATGGTCCAATTCTGCCAGCAAAACAGTTAGTTAGAATATGTTTTTCAAAACTGTATCATTGATATTATTACTTTAATTCATACTAGAAGCCCTTGATCTGCATTTTACACTTGAACAAATAAAAGTGTTCTCCTGCTGTTCCAGAATTGACAGCACTCTATGGATTGAAAAATTTATTAGACAAGATCCTTCTTCATCTGAAACCATATATGCAGAGAGAAATATGAAATAGCTGCAAAATACTTGCAAAATTCCTGTTCATAATCTGCTTCTAGTGTAAATAAAATACAAACGTTCATCAAAAAGTCCATCTTTATTATATTAATTAGTATATTTATTATTTATTAATAGAGGAAATTGACAAATAAAATACATTTTTTCTAAGTTTATTTAAAGAAAAAGCTTTGGTAAGCACATTTGTCTGCACACAGACTTCCTCGGTCTGATTCATTATACTTCCAGTGTTACTTAAATACCAATAAAAGTTACATGAATCACTAACTGATATCCAGAAAACACTTTAAAACATTTACAGCACATTTATAATATCCTGTTGTCTGCTAAAGCATGTGCTCATATATGCCACTGTCATCCCTTTACACAAAGGTGGAGCATCCACCGATCCGGGAAATTATAGACCCATCAGCCTAACTAACCTGTCTGCAAGGCCATGGAATGGATTATCATGGACCTCATTAACAAGGACATTGGAAACCTCCAAACACTTGATCCCACACAGTTTGGCTTCATCAAGGGGTGGTCACGTCTGCTAAATTTGGTCGACTTCTTTGAGACAGTCACCAAAGCCATGGGTGAGAAGAAGATGGTGCACACCGCCTACCTTGACCTGGCCAAAGCCTTTGATAGCATTCCCCACTCAGGCATAATAGATAAACTCTCTCAACTAGGCATCAATCCATATGTTACCAGATAAGTAGCAAACTGACTCACTGATAGAACCAACGTAGTCAAAATAGGGGAACCGACCTCAAGCAGTAGACCCATAACAAGTGTAGTACTCCAGGGTATGGTCTTGGGGCCTCTGTTATTTGGACATACTTTTCTGAGGTGCAGACCTAAACCAGTGTGGTATGGCTGACCAAGTTTGCAGATGATTGCAAGCTGGGTGCTGTCATCAATTCCCCTAGTGATGTGGACATCCTCCAAGAGGGTCTCACTCAGACAAATGACTGGTGCCAGAAACATGGCCTCAAGCTGAAAACCAAAAAATGCATCATCATCCCTTTTGGGGACAGTGATGTCCCCACAAATTGTCACATTAATAACAACATCCAAAGCACTCAATTAGTTGTGAGGGATTTGGGCACCCAGGTTGATAACAACCTGACTTTTGACCACCATGTTGCTTCCATTGTACAGAAACACTTCTACATGGCCCACCTCATAAGTAAGGGTATCTCATCCAGGGACAAGGAGGTCATAACATCTCTGTATTCTTCCCTTATAAGGCCCATTATTGAGTACAAAACCCCTTTTGGCATGTACCTCTCAAAGCACATGCAGCAGCTGGAGACCACAGAGGTTCCTCACCAGGAGAATCCAGGGCCTCAAACATCTACCATACACAGATAGGCTAAAAGCCCTATCCCTCTACTCTGTTTCATATAGACTCCTCAGGGGTGACTTCTGTCTGGTATACAAGGGGATCACAGACCCCACCTTGATTGGACTGCTGCATATCCGCAAGTCAAGTTCCTGTTGAGTAACCCGCATGTGCGGCCTCAACCTGGTCTGTGACATCAACAAGTCTTGTTGCCAGGACAGAATTGTGCCCCAGAGACTACCCCATCTATGGAATAGACTCCCTCTCCACATCAAGCAGAGTACCTCTTTACCCCCTTTTTAACCACAACCTGGATAACTGGATAGGAAACAGAAAATATACCCCTGGAATTCCACCTATAACCCTGCTGGACAGGGGCATTGGGTGCTGATTTGCTTAAACATGGGCTAAACTCTTGGCTAGTCTTAAAAGGGCCTCAGGGCCAATAGCCTAGTAACCTGCTATGATCCTGTGAAGAATTTAAAACAGGTAGGCATAGGAATTTAACCTAATTTGGCATTGTAGTTTACTTAGATCTGGTTTGTTTTTCCTGTTTCCCCATCTATCACTGACTGGAATACAGACTAAGACAAGAATGACAAGCCTTTTAAAGTGGTACAAAACCAAACTTTTGCCAAAATCCAAAACTTATTTTTTTGCTTATGTTACTGTGTTTTTCAAATTTCATAATCATTTTTCATTATAAAATCTGTTAAGTGTTAAATGAATAACATAAATAGCAGATTTTGAGTTACATGTGAAATAACCAGGTACATTATAATATATCCATGTACATGTGCAGAGCACATTAAACATTTCTGTTACAAATCTACAAATCTGTATGTTGCATGCTTGACTTTCTCGGCATTCTGTCTGCTCCTCACGATCTGTATCTTTGCTTTAAATTCCTTTCTCCTTTATTAATAACATTAGGTAAACAAATGTATTATTTTGTTGACTTCACCACTGGCAGTCAAAATTCTCTAGTTACTATCAATTATTTGCTTGAGTTTATTGCTATCAAAAAATGGGTCAAAGGCATGATTAATTTCCATTTGTAATTATTTAAAATACTGTTTTGAGACTGGTCTTTCTTACCCTTACTATTGTCAATAGTTCTAACAGGAACATTACTGGGATACCACCTTTCTTTAAATCTACTAACTGTTTCTGCTTAAGCTGATTCCTATTTTGTAGTTTGTGTGATTAGATGTTTGACCCTAATACAGTGACATTTGAGATTGTTACCATTTAAATATTTAGGGCAGTATTCATAGTCCGGGTCTTCGCATTTTCATAGCAGTGATCCATGAAGAGCAGCTCTACAAGGATATCCAAACCCAAGAATTTTAGCATGAATACAAAAATGGAAAGGAGTTTTTGTATATACACCCCCATCGAAAAGCTGTAACATGCTTAATGCATAAGTGATAGGGGACAGCTATTACACTGATAAGGGCCATGCAAGTATGCATATGAGTATTATTCATAGGCAATAATCTATAACTAGCTCATCTACTTTATAAGCATGTAAATTGCCTTGAACTTATGCCAGTAAGCAGCAGTTTTCCCGAAGAATGTGACGATGCTAGGGGAGATCATTTGGTAATTGTGCACACCTGGACATTTTTCTGAAGAGGTAGCTTGGGTCAATGTTTTATTTTGATGCTTGTGGCATACCTGGGCATTTTACTGAAGGGGTCACCTGAGTGCATGTTTCATTTTGTTGCTTGTGCATACCTGGACTTAA